>NC_059193.1:6811294-6908794 GCF_020615455.1 Coregonus clupeaformis
TGTCTGTTATTAAGACCAGTGTCTGTCTGTTTGTTATTAAGACCAGTGTCTGTCTGTCTGTTATTAAGACCAGTGTCTGTCTGTCTGTTATTAAGACCAGTGTCTGTCTGTCTGTTATTAAGACCAGTGTCTGTCTGTCTGCCTGTTTGTTATTAAGACCAGTGTCCGTCTGTCTGTTTGTCTGTTATTAAGACCCGTGTCTGTCTGTTTGTTATGAAGACCAGTGTCTTTCTGTTATTAAGATCAGTGTCTGTCTGTCTGTTTGTTATTAAGACCAGTGTCTGGCTGTCTGTTATTAAGACCAGTGTCTGTCTGTCTGTCTGTCTGTTTGTTTGTTATTAAGACCAGTGTCTGTCTGTCTGTTTGTTTGTCTGTTATTAAGACCCGTGTCTGTCTGTTTGTTATGAAGACCAGTGTCTGTCTGTTATTAAGATCAGTGTCTGTCTGTCTGTCTGTCTGTCTGTCTGTCTGTTTGTTAGTAAGACCAGTGTCTGTCTGTCTGTTTGTTATTAAGACCAGTGTCTGTCTGTCTGTTAATAAGACCAGTGTCTGTCTGTCTGTCTGTCTGTTATTAAGACTAATGTCCGTCTGTCTGTTTGTTAAGACCAGTGTCTGTCTGTTTTTAAGACCAGTGTCTGTCTGTCTGTCTGTCTGTCTGTCTGTCTGTCTGTCTGTCTGTTTGTCTGTTATTAAGACCAGTGTCTGTCTGTCTGTTATTAAGACCAGTGTCTGTCTGTTTTATCCTGTCTGTCTGTTTGTCTGTTATTAAGACCAGTGTCTGTCTGTCTGTTATTAAGACCAGTGTCTGTCTGTCTGTTTGTTTCTGTTATTAAGACCCGTGTCTGTCTGTTTGTTATTAAGACCAGTGTCTGTCTGTCTATTAAGATCAGTGTCCGTCTGTCTGTCTGTTTGTTACTAAGACCAGTGTCTGTCTGTCTGTTTGTTATTAAGACCAGTGTCTGTCTGTCTGTTATTAAGACCAGTGTCTGTCTGTCTGTCTGTTATTAAGACCACTGTCTGTCTGTCTGTTTTTAAGACCAGTGTCTGTCTGTTTAAGACCAGTGTCTGTCTGTCTGTCTGTCTGTCTGTCTGTCTCTCTCTTGTCTGTTATTAAGACCAGTGTCTGTCTGTCTGTTAAAAAGACCAGTGTCTGTCTGTATGTCTGTTATTAGGACCAGTGTCTGTCTGTCTGTCTGTCTGTCTGTCTGTCTGTCTGTCTGTCTGTCTGTCTGTCTGTCTGTCTGTCTGTTATTAAGACCAGTGTCTGTCTGACTGTCTGTCTGTCTGTCTGTCTGTCTGTCTGTCTGTCTGTCTGTTATTAAGACCAGTGTCTGTCTGTTTGTTATTAAGACCAGTGTCTGTCTGTTATTAAGACCAGTGTCTGTCTGTCTGTTATTAAGACCAGTGTCTGTCTGTCTGTTATTAAGACCAATGTCTGTATGTCTGTTATTAAGACCAGTGTCTGTCTGTCTGTCTGTCTGTCTGTTTGTTATAGACCAGTGTCCGTCTGTCTGTTTGTCTGTTATTAAGACCAGTGTCTGTCTGTCTGTTATTAAGACCAGTGTCTGTCTGTCTGTTGTCTGTCTGTTATTAAGACCAGTGTCTGTCTGTCTGTCTGTTTGTTATTAAGAGCAGTGTCTGTCTGTCTGTTAATAAGACCAGTGTCTGTCTGTCTGTCTGTCTGTCTGTCTGTCTGTCTGTCTGTCTGTCTGTCTGTCTGTCTGTCTGTCTGTTATTAAGACCAGTGTATGTCTGTCTGTTAATAAGACCAATGTCTGTCTGTCTGTTATTAAGACCAGTGTCTGTCTGTCTGTCTGTGTATTAAGACCAGTGTCTGTCTGTCTGTTTATTAAGACCAGTGTCTGTCTGTCTGTTATTAAGACCAGTGTATGTCTGTCTGTTATTAAGACCAGTGTCTGTCTGTCTGCCTGTTTGTTATTAAGACCAGTGTCCGTCTGTCTGTTTGTCTGTTATTAAGACCCGTGTCTGTCTGTCTGTCTGTTTGTTATTAAGACCAGTGTCTGGCTGTCTGTTATTAAGACCAGTGTCTGTCTGTCTGTCTGTCTGTTTGTTTGTTATTAAGACCAGTGTCTGTCTGTCTGTTATTAAGACCAGTGTCTGTCTGTCTGTTTGTTTGTCTGTTATTAAGACCAGTGTCTGTCTGTCTGTCTGTCTGTCTGTCTGTCTGTCTGTCTGTCTGTCTGTCTGTCTGTCTGTTATAGACCAGTGTCTGTCTGTTTGTTATTAAGACCAGTGTCTGTCTGTCTGTTATTAAGACCAGTGTCTGTCTGTCTGTTATTAAGACCAGTGTCTGTCTGTCTGTTATTAAGACCAGTGTCTGTCTGTCTGTCTGTCTGTCTGTCTGTCTGTTATTAAGACCAGTGTCTGTCTGTCTGTTAAAGACCAGTGTCTGTCTGTTTGTTATTAAGACCAGTGTCTGTCTGTCTGTCTGTCTGTCTGTCTGTCTGTCTGTCTGTCTGTCTGTCTGTCTGTCTGTCTGTCTGTCTGTCTGTCTGTCTGTCTGTTATTAAGACCAGTGTCTGTCTGTCTGTTATTAAGACCAGTGTCTGTCTGTTTGTTATTAAGACCAGTGTCTGTCTGTCTGTTATTAAGACCAGTGTCTGTCTGTCTGTTATTAAGACCAGTGTCTGTCTGTCTGTTATTAAGACCAGTGTCTGTCTGTTTGTTATTAAGACCAGTGTCCGTCTGTCTGTTTGTCTGTTATTAAGACCCGTGTCTGTCTGTTTGTTATGAAGACCAGTGTCTTTCTGTTATTAAGATCAGTGTCTGTCTGTCTGTTTGTTATTAAGACCAGTGTCTGTCTGTCTGTCTGTCTGTTTGTTTGTTATAAAGACCAGTGTCTGTCTGTCTGTTATTAAGACCAGTGTCTGTCTGTCTGTTTGTTTGTCTGTTATTAAGACCCGTGTCTGTCTGTTTGTTATGAAGACCAGTGTCTGTCTGTTATTAAGATCAGTGTCTGTCTGTCTGTCTGTCTGTCTGTCTGTTTGTTAGTAAGACCAGTGTCTGTCTGTCTGTTTGTTATTAAGACCAGTGTCTGTCTGTCTGTTAATAAGACCAGTGTCTGTCTGTCTGTCTGTCTGTTATTAAGACTAATGTCTGTCTGTCTGTTTTTAAGACCAGTGTCTGTCTGTTTAAGACCAGTGTCTGTCTGTCTGTCTGTCTGTCTGTCTGTTTGTCTGTTATTAAGACCAGTGTCTGTCTGTCTGTTATTAAGACCAGTGTCTGTCTGTTTGTTATTAAGACCAGTGTCTGTCTGTCTGTCTGTTATTAAGACCAGTGTCTGTCTGTCTGTTATTAAGACCAGTGTCTGTCTGTCTGTTATTAAGACCAGTGTATGTCTGTCTGTTATTAAGACCAGTGTCTGTCTGTCTGTCTGCCTGTTTGTTATTAAGACCAGTGTCCGTCTGTCTGTTTGTCTGTTATAAAGACCCGTGTCTGTCTGTCTGTCTGTTTGTTATTAAGACCAGTGTCTGGCTGTCTGTTATTAAGACCAGTGTCTGTCTGTCTGTCTGTCTGTTTGTTTGTTATTAAGACCAGTGTCTGTCTGTCTGTTATTAAGACCAGTGTCTGTCTGTCTGTTTGTTTGTCTGTTATTAAGATCAGTGTCTGTCTGTCTGTCTGTCTGTCTGTCTGTCTGTCTGTCTGTCTGTCTGTCTGTCTGTCTGTTTGTTACTAAGACCAGTGTCTGGCTGTCTGTTAATAAGACCAGTGTCTGTCTGTCTGTCTGTCTGTTTGTTTGTTATTAAGACCAGTGTCTGTCTGTCTGTTATTAAGACCAGTGTCTGTCTGTCTGTTTGTTTGTCTGTTATTAAGACCCGTGTCTGTCTGTTTGTTATGAAGACCAGTGTCTGTCTGTTATTAAGATCAGTGTCTGTCTGTCTGTCTGTCTGTTTGTTAGTAAGACCAGTGTCTGTCTGTCTGTTTGTTATTAAGACCAGTGTCTGTCTGTCTGTTAATAAGACCAGTGTCTGTCTGTCTGTCTGTCTGTTATTAAGACTAATGTCTGTCTGTCTGTTTTTAAGACCAGTGTCTGTCTGTTTAAGACCAGTGTCTGTCTGTCTGTCTGTCTGTCTGTCTGTCTGTCTGTCTGTTTGTCTGTTATTAAGACCAGTGTCTGTCTGTTTGTTATTAAGACCAGTGTCTGTCTGTCTGTCTGTCTGTTATTAAGACCAGTGTCTGTCTGTCTGTTATTAAGACCAGTGTCTGTCTGTCTGTTATTAAGACCAGTGTATGTCTGTCTGTTATTAAGACCAGTGTCTGTCTGTCTGCCTGTTTGTTATTAAGACCAGTGTCCGTCTGTCTGTTTGTCTGTTATTAAGACCCGTGTCTGTCTGTCTGTCTGTCTGTTTGTTATTAAGACCTGTGTCTGGCTGTCTGTTATTAAGACCAGTGTCTGTCTGTCTGTCTGTCTGTCTGTTTGTTTGTTATTAAGACCAGTGTCTATCTGTCTGTTATTAAGACCAGTGTCTGTCTGTCTGTTTGTCTGTTATTAAGATCAGTGTCTGTCTGTCTGTCTGTCTGTCTGTCTGTCTGTTTGTTACTAAGACCAGTGTCTGTCTGTCTGTTTGTTATTAAGACCAGTGTCTGTCTGTCTGTTAATAAGACCAGTGTCTGTCTGTCTGTCTGTCTGTCTGTTATTAAGACTAATGTCTGTCTGTCTGTTTTTAAGACCAGTGTCTGTCTGTTTAAGACCAGTGTCTGTCTGTCTGTCTGTCTGTCTGTCTGTCTGTTTGTTTGTCTGTAATTAAGACCAGTGTCTGTCTGTCTGTTATTAAGACCAGTGTCTGTCTGTATGTCTGTTATTAGGACCAGTGTCTGTCTGTCTGTCTGTCTGTCTGTCTGTCTGTCAGTCTGTTATAAAGACCAGTGTCTGTCTGTTTGTTATTAAGACCAGTGTCTGTCTGTCTGTTATTAAGACCAGTGTCTGTCTGTCTGTTATTAAGACCAGTGTCTGTCTGTCTGTTATTAAGACCAGTGTCTGTCTGTCTGCCTGTTTGTTATTAAGACCAGTGTCCGTCTCTCTGTTTGTCTGTTATTAAGACCCGTGTCTGTCTGTTTGTTATGAAGACCAGTGTCTGTCTGTTATTAAGATCAGTTTCTGTCTGTCTGTTTGTTATTAAGACCAGTGTCTGGCTGTCTGTTAATAAGACCAGTGTCTGTCTGTCTGTCTGTCTGTTTGTTTGTTATTAAGACCAGTGTCTGTGTGTCTGTTATTAAGACCAGTGTCTGTCTGTTTAAGACCAGTGTCTGTCTGTCTGTTTGTTTGTCTGTTATTAAGACCAGTGTCTGTCTGTCTGTTATTAAGACCAGTGTCTGTATGTCTGTCTGTTATTAGGACCAGTGTCTGTCTGTCTGTCTGTATGTCTGTCTGTTATTAAGACCAGTGTCTGTCTGTCTGTCTGTCTGTTATTAAGACCAGTGTCTGTATGTTTGTTATTAAGACCAGTGTCTGTCTGTCTGTTATTAAGACCAGTGTCTGTCTGTCTGTTATTAAGATCAGTGTCTGTCTGTCTGCCTGTTTGTTATCAAGACCAGTGTCTGTTGTTGTTGGTTGTTTGGTCTGTCTGTCTGTCTGTCTGTCTGTCTGTCATTAAGACCCGTTTCTGTCTGTCTGTTATTAAGACCAGTGTCTGTCTGTCTGTCTGTCTGTCTGTCTGTCTGTCTGTCTGTCTGTCTGTCAGTCTGTCTGTTTGTTATTAAGACCAGTGTCTGTCTGTCTGTCTGTTATTAAGACCAGTGTCTGTCTGTCTGTTAAAGACCAGTGTCTGTCTGTTTGTTATTAGGACCAGTGTCTGTCTGTCTGTCTGTCTGTCTGTCTGTTATTAGGACCAGTGTCTGTCTGTCTGTCTGTTATTAAGACCCGTGTCTGTCTGTTTGTTATGAAGACCAGTGTCTGTCTGTTATTAAGATCAGTGTCTGTCTGTCTGTCTGTCTGTCTGTCTGTCTGTCTGTCTGTTTGTTATTAAGACCAGTGTCTGTGTCACGAATTCTGCCGAGGCTGCTCCTCCTCCTTGTTCGGGCAGGCTTCGGCATTCGTCGTCCCCGGAGTACTAGCTGCTACCGTTTGATATTCTCTATGTTTGTTTGGTTTTGTCTTGTTGGTGCACCTGTCTCGTATTATGTATCGATTATGTCACCTATAAGTTTCCTTTGGTTTTGTTTGCAGTTGTGTGTTGTTGTACGCCTGTCCGTTTGGTGTATCGTTATTGTGTTCTCGAGTATTTAGTATTTTACGCACTGTTAGCGTAATCGCTCGCCTCCTGTGTTAGAGGCACATTATTTTGGTTATTGCCTTTTTGACTATTAAAGTCGTTGCGACTAAGCTTCTGTGTCCTGCGCCTGACTCCCACACCGCATCCACATCAGCCGTGACAGTCTGGCTGTCTGTTAATAAGACCAGTGTCTGTGTCTGTCTGTCTGTCTGTTTGTTTGTTATTAAGACCAGTGTCTGTCTGTCTGTTATTAAGACCAGTGTCTGTCTGTTTAAGACCAGTGTCTGTCTGTCTGTTTGTTTGTCTGTTACTAAGACCAGTGTATGTCTGTCTGTTATTAAGACCAGTGTCTGTCTGTCTGTTATTAAGATCAGTGTCTGTCTGTTTAAGACCAGTGCCTGTCTGTCTGTCTGTCTGTCTGTCTGTCTATCTGTCTGTCTGTTTGTTATTAAGACAACTGTCTGTCTGTCTGTCTGTCTGTCTGTCTGTCTGTCTGTCTGTCTGTCTGTCTGTCTGTCGGTTATTAAGACCAGTGTCTGTCTGTCTGTCTGTCTGTCTGTCTGTCTGTCTGTCTATCTGTCTATCTGTCTGTCTGTTTGTTATTAAGACCAGTGTCTGTCTGTCTGTTATTAAGACCAGTGTCTGTCTGTCTGTTATTAAGACCAGTGTCTGTCTGTCTGTTATTAAGACCAGTGTCTGTCTGTCTGTCTGTCTGTCTGTCTGTCTGTCTGTTTGTTATTAAGACCAGTGTCTGTCTGTCTGTTAAAGACCAGTGTCTGTCTGTTTGTTATTAAGACCAGTGTCTGTCTGTCTGTCTGTCTGTCTGTCTGTCTGTCTGTCTGTTATTAAGACCAGTGTCTGTCTGTCTGTTATTAAGACCAGTGTCTGTCTGTTTGTTATTAAGACCAGTGTCTGTCTGTCTGTTATTAAGACCAGTGTCTGTCTGTCTGTTATTAAGACCAGTGTCTGTCTGTCTGTTATTAAGACCAGTGTCTGTCTGTCTGCCTGTTTGTTATTAAGACCAGTGTCTGTCTGTCTGTTTTATTAAGACCAGTGTCTGTCTGTCTGTTATTAAGACCAGTGTCTGTCTGTCTGCCTGTTTGTTATTAAGACCAGTGTCCGTCTGTCTGTTTGTCTGTTATTAAGACCCGTGTCTGTCTGTTTGTTATGAAGACCAGTGTCTTTCTGTTATTAAGATCAGTGTCTGTCTGTCTGTCTGTCTGTCTGTCTGTCTGTCTGTCTGTCTGTCTGTCTGTCTGTTATTAAGACCAGTGTCTGTCTGTCTGTTATTAAGACCAGTGTCTGTCTGTCTGTTATTAAGATCAGTGTCTGTCTGTTTGTTATTAAGACCAGTGTCTGGCTGTCTGTTATTAAGACCAGTGTCTGTCTGTCTGTCTGTCTGTTTGTTTGTTATTAAGACCAGTGTCTGTCTGTCTGTTATTAAGACCAGTGTCTGTCTGTCTGTTTGTTTGTCTGTTATTAAGACCCGTGTCTGTCTGTTTGTTATGAAGACCAGTGTCTGTCTGTTATTAAGATCAGTGTCTGTCTGTCTGTCTGTCTGTCTGTCTGTCTGTCTGTTTGTTAGTAAGACCAGTGTCTGTCTGTCTGTTTGTTATTAAGACCAGTGTCTGTCTGTCTGTTAATAAGACCAGTGTCTGTCTGTCTGTCTGTCTGTTATTAAGACTAATGTCTGTCTGTCTGTTTTTAAGACCAGTGTCTGTCTGTTTAAGACCAGTGTCTGTCTGTCTGTCTGTCTGTCTGTCTGTCTGTCTGTCTTTCTGTCTGTTTGTCTGTTATTAAGACCAGTGTCTGTCTGTCTGTTATTAAGACCAGTGTCTGTCTGTTTGTTATTAAGACCAGTGTCTGTCTGTCTGTCTGTTATTAAGACCAGTGTCTGTCTGTCTGTTATTAAGACCAGTATCTGTCTGTCTGTTATTAAGACCAGTGTCTGTCTGTCTGCCTGTTTGTTATTAAGACCAGTGTCCGTCTGTCTGTTTGTCTGTTATTAAGACCCGTGTCTGTCTGTCTGTCTGTTTGTTATTAAGACCAGTGTCTGGCTGTCTGTTAATAAGACCAGTGTCTGTCTGTCTGTCTGTCTGTCTGTCTGTTTGTTTGTTATTAAGACCAGTGTCTGTCTGTCTGTTATTAAGACCAGTGTCTGTCTGTCTGTTTGTTTGTCTGTTATTAAGATCAGTGTCTGTCTGTCTGTCTGTCTGTTTGTTACTAAGACCAGTGTCTGTCTGTCTGTTTGTTATTAAGACCAGTGTCTGTCTGTCTGTTAATAAGACCAGTGTCTGTCTGTCTGTCTGTCTGTCTGTCTGTCTGTTATTAAGACTAATGTCTGTCTGTCTGTTTTTAAGACCAGTGTCTGTCTGTCTGTCTGTCTGTCTGTCTGTCTGTCTGTCTGTCTGTTATAAAGACCAGTGTCTGTCTGTTTGTTATTAAGACCAGTGTCTGTCTGTCTGTTATTAAGACCAGTGTCTGTCTGTCTGTTATTAAGACCAGTGTCTGTCTGTCTGTCTGTCTGTCTGTCTGTCTGTCTGTCTGTCTGTTGTTTGTTATTAAGACCAGTGTCTGTCTGTCTGTTAAAGACCAGTGTCTGTCTGTTTGTTATTAAGACCAGTGTCTGTCTGTCTGTCTGTCTGTCTGTCTGTCTGTCTGTCTGTCTGTCTGTCTGTCTGTTATTGACCATGTCTGTCTGTCTGTTATTAAGACCAGTGTCTGTCTGTTTGTTATTAAGACCAGTGTCTGTCTGTTTGTTATTAAGACCAGTGTCTGTCTGTCTGTTATTAAGACCAGTGTCTGTCTGTCTGTTATTAAGACCAGTGTCTGTCTGTCTGCCTGTTTGTTATTAAGACCAGTGTCCGTCTGTCTGTTTGTCTGTTATTAAGACCCGTGTCTGTCTGTTTGTTATGAAGACCAGTGTCTTTCTGTTATTAAGATCAGTGTCTGTCTGTCTGTTTGTTATTAAGACCAGTGTCTGGCTGTCTGTTAATAAGACCAGTGTCTGTCTGTCTGTCTGTCTGTTTGTTTGTTATTAAGACCAGTGTCTGTCTGTCTGTTATTAAGACCAGTGTCTGTCTGTCTGTCTGTTTGTTTGTCTGTTATTAAGACCCGTGTCTGTCTGTTTGTTATGAAGACCAGTGTCTGTCTGTTATTAAGATCAGTGTCTGTCTGTCTGTCTGTCTGTCTGTTTGTTAGTAAGACCAGTGTCTGTCTGTCTGTTTGTTATTAAGACCAGTGTCTGTCTGTCTGTTAATAAGACCAGTGTCTGTCTGTCTGTCTGTCTGTTATTAAGACTAATGTCTGTCTGTCTGTTTTTAAGACCAGTGTCTGTCTGTTTAAGACCAGTGTCTGTCTGTCTGTCTGTCTGTCTGTCTGTCTGTCTGTCTGTCTGTCTGTCTGTCTGTCTGTTTGTCTGTTATTAAGACCAGTGTCTGTCTGTCTGTTATTAAGACCAGTGTCTGTCTGTTTGTTATTAAGACCAGTGTCTGTCTGTCTGTCTGTTATTAAGACCAGTGTCTGTCTGTCTGTTATTAAGACCAGTGTCTGTCTGTCTGTTATTAAGACCAGTGTATGTCTGTCTGTTATTAAGACCAGTGTCCGTCTGTCTGTTTGTCTGTTATTAAGACCAGTGTCCGTCTGTCTGTCTGTCTGTTTAACCCGTGCTGTCTGTCTGTCTGTTATAAAGACCAGTGTCTGTCTGTCTGTTATTAAGACCAGTGTCTGTCTGTCTGTCTGTTTGTTTTTATTAAGACCAGTGTCTGTCTGTCTGTTTGTTTCTGTTATTAAGACCAGTGTCTGTCTGTCTGTCTGTCTGTCTGTCTGTCTGTCTGTTGCTGTCTGTTATAGACCAGTGTCTGTCTGTTTGTTATTAAGACCAGTGTCTGTCTGTCTGTTATTAAGACCAGTGTCTGTCTGTCTGTTATTAAGACCAGTGTCTGTCTGTCTGTCTGTCTGTCTGTCTGTCTGTCTGTCTGTCTGTCTGTCTGTCTGTCTGTCTGTCTGTCTGTCTGTCTGTCTGTCTGTCTGTCTGTTATTAAGACCAGTGTCTGTCTGTCTGTTATTAAGACCAGTGTCTGTCTGTTTGTTATTAAGACCAGTGTCTGTCTGTCTGTTATTAAGACCAGTGTCTGTCTGTCTGTTATTAAGACCAGTGTCTGTCTGTCTGTTATTAAGACCAGTGTCTGTCTGTCTGCCTGTTTGTTATTAAGACCAGTGTCCGTCTGTCTGTTTGTCTGTTATTAAGACCCGTGTCTGTCTGTTTGTTATGAAGACCAGTGTCTTTCTGTTATTAAGATCAGTGTCTGTCTGTCTGTTTGTTATTAAGACCAGTGTCTGGCTGTCTGTTAATAAGACCAGTGTCTGTCTGTCTGTCTGTCTGTTTGTTTGTTATTAAGACCAGTGTCTGTCTGTCTGTTATTAAGACCAGTGTCTGTCTGTCTGTCTTGTTTGTCTGTTATTAAGACCCGTGTCTGTCTGTTTGTTATGAAGACCAGTGTCTGTCTGTTATTAAGATCAGTGTCTGTCTGTCTGTCTGTCTGTCTGTTTGTTAGTAAGACCAGTGTCTGTCTGTCTGTCTTTATTAAGACCATGTCTGTCTGTCTGTTTACAGTGTCTGTCTGTCTGTCTGTCTGTTATTAAGACTAATGTCTGTCTGTCTGTTTTTAAGACCAGTGTCTGTCTGTTTAAGACCAGTGTCTGTCTGTCTGTCTGTCTGTCTGTCTGTCTGTCGGTGTTTCTGTCTGTTTGTCTGTTATTAAGACCAGTGTCTGTCTGTCTGTTATTAAGACCAGTGTCTGTCTGTTTGTTATTAAGACCAGTGTCTGTCTGTCTGTCTGTTATTAAGACCAGTGTCTGTCTGTCTGTTATTAAGACCAGTGTCTGTCTGTCTGTTATTAAGACCAGTGTCTGTCTGTCTGTTATTAAGACCAGTGTATGTCTGTCTGTTATTAAGACCAGTGTCCGTCTGTCTGTTTGTCTGTTATTAAGACCCGTGTCTGTCTGTCTGTCTGTTTGTTATTAAGACCAGTGTCTGGCTGTCTGTTATTAAGACCAGTGTCTGTCTGTCTGTCTGTTGTTCTGTTTGTTTGTTATTAAGACCAGTGTCTGTCTGTCTGTCTGTTTTCTGTTATTAGACCAGTGTCTGTCTGTCTGTCTGTCTGTCTGTCTGTCTGTCTGTCTGTCTGTCTGTCTGTCTGTCTGTCTGTAAGCATGTCTGTCTGTCTGTCTGTTATAAAGACCAGTGTCTGTCTGTCTGTTATTAAGACCAGTGTCTGTCTGTCTGTCTCTATTAAGACCAGTGTCTGTCTGTCTGTTATTAAGACCAGTGTCTGTCTGTCTGTTATTAAGACCAGTGTCTGTCTGTCTGTCTGTCTGTCTGTCTGTCTGTCTGTTTGTTATTAAGACCAGTGTCTGTCTGTCTGTTATAAGACCAGTGTCTGTCTGTATGTCTGTTATTAAGACCAGTGTCTGTCTGTCTGTCTGTCTGTCTGTCTGTCTGTCTGTCTGTCTGTCTGTCTGTCTGTCTGTTATTCGTGTCTGTCTGTCTGTATTAGACCAGTGTCTGTCTGTTTGTTATAAAGACCATTGTCTGTCTGTCTGTTATTAAGACCAGTGTCTGTCTGTCTGTTATTAAGACCAGTGTCTGTCTGTCTGTTATTAAGACCAGTGTCTGTCTGTCTGCCTGTTTTTTATTAAGACCAGTGTCCGTCTGTCTGTTTGTCTGTTATTAAGACCCGTGTCTGTCTGTTTGTTATGAAGACCAGTGTCTGTCTGTTATTAAGATCAGTGTCTGTCTGTTTGTTATTAAGACCAGTGTCTGGCTTTCTGTTAATAAGACCAGTGTCTGTCTGTCTGTCTGTTTGTTTGTTATTAAGACCAGTGTCTGTCTGTCTGTTATTAAGACCAGTGTCTGTCTGTCTGTTTGTTTGTCTGTTATTAATACCCGTGTCTGTCTGTTTGTTATTAAGACCAGTGTCTGTGCTGTTAATAAGACCAGTGTCTGTCTGTCTGTCTGTCTGTCTGTCTGTCTGTTATTAAGACCAGTGTCTGTCTGTCTGTTGCCTGTCTGTCTGTCTGTCTGTCTGTTATTAAGACTAATGTCTGTCTGTCTGTTATTAAGACCAGTGTCTGTCTGTTTAAGACCAGTGTCTGTCTGTCTGTCTGTCTGTCTGTCTGTCTGTCTGTCTGTTATTAAGACCAGTGTCTGTCTGTCTGTTATTAAGACCAGTGTCTGTCTGTTTGTTATTAAGACCAGTGTCTGTCTGTCTGTCTGTTATTAAGACCAGTGTCTGTCTGTCTGTTATTAAGACCAGTGTCTGTCTGTCTGTTATTAAGACCAGTGTCTGTCTGTCTGCCTGTTTGTTATTAAGACCAGTGTCCGTCTGTCTGTTTGTCTGTTATTAAGACCCGTGTCTGTCTGTCTGTCTGTTTGTTATTAAGACCAGTGTCTGGCTGTCTGTTAATAAGACCAGTGTCTGTCTGTCTGTCTGTCTGTCTGTTTGTTTGTTATTAAGACCAGTGTCTGTCTGTCTGTTATTAAGACCAGTGTCTGTCTGTCTGTTTGTTTGTCTGTTATTAAGATCCGTGTCTGTCTGTCTGTCTGTCTGTCTGTCTGTCTGTCTGTCTGTCTGTCTGTCTGTTTGTTACTAAGACCAGTGTCTGTCTGTCTGTTTGTTATTAAGACCAGTGTCTGTCTGTCTGTTAATAAGACCAGTGTCTGTCTGTCTGTCTGTCTGTCTGTTATTAAGACTAATGTCTGTCTGTCTGTTTTTAAGACCAGTGTCTGTCTGTTTAAGACCAGTGTCTATCTGTCTGTCTGTCTGTTACTTACCTGTTTAGTGCTGTCTGTCTGTTATTAAGACCAGTGTCTGTCTGTCTGTTATTAAGACCAGTGTCTGTCTGTATTCTGTTATTAAGACCAGTGTCTGTCTGTCTGTCTGTCTGTCTGTCTGTCTGTCTGTCTGTCTGTCTGTCTGTTATAAGACCAGTGTCTGTCTGTTTGTTATTAAGACCAGTGTCTGTCTGTCTGTCGGCTATTAAGACCAGTGTCTGTCTGTCTGTTATTAAGACCAGTGTCTGTCTGTCTGTTATTAAGACCAGTGTCTGTCTGTCTGCCTGTTTGTTATTAAGACCAGTGTCCGTCTCTCTGTTTGTCTGTTATTAAGACCCGTGTCTGTCTGTTTATTATGAAGACCAGTGTCTGTCTGTTATTAAGATCAGTTTCTGTCTGTCTGTTTGTTATTAAGACCAGTGTCTGGCTGTCTGTTAATAAGACCAGTGTCTGTCTGTCTGTCTGTTTGTTTGTTATTAAGACCAGTGTCTGTGTGTCTGTTATTAAGACCAGTGTCTGTCTGTTTAAGACCAGTGTCTGTCTGTCTGTTTGTTTGTCTGTTATTAAGACCAGTGTCTGTCTGTCTGTTATTAAGACCAGTGTCTGTATGTCTGTCTGTTATTAGGACCAGTGTCTGTCTGTCTGTCTGTATGTCTGTCTGTCTGTTATTAAGACCAGTGTCTGTCTGTCTGTCTGTCTGTCTGTCTGTCTGTCTGTCTGTCTGTTATTAAGACCAATGTCTGTATGTTTGTTATTAAGACCAGTGTCTGTCTGTCTGTTATTAAGACCAGTGTCTGTCTGTCTGTTATTTAGATCAGTGTCTGTCTGTCTGCCTGTTTGTTATCAAGACCAGTGTCTGTCTGTCTGTCTGTCTGTCTGTCTGTCTGTCTGTCTGTCTGTCTGTCTGTCTGTCTGTCTGTCTGTCTGTCTGTCTGTCATTAAGACCAGTTTCTGTCTGTCTGTTATTAAGACCAGTGTCTGTCTGTCTGTCTGTCTGTCTGTCTTCGGTCTGTCTGTCTGTCTGTCTGTCTGTTTGTTATTAAGACCAGTGTCTGTCTGTCTGTTATTAAGACCAGTGTCTGTCTGTCTGTTAAAGACCAGTGTCTGTCTGTTTGTTATTAGGACCAGTGTCTGTCTGTCTGTCTGTCTGTCTGTTATTAGGACCAGTGTCTGTCTGTCTGTCTGTTATTAAGACCCGTGTCTGTCTGTTTGTTATGAAGACCAGTGTCTGTCTGTTATTAAGATCAGTGTCTGTCTGTCTGTCTGTCTGTCTGTCTGTCTGTCTGTCTGTCTGTCTGTCTGTCTGTCTGTCTGTCTGTCTGTCTGTTTGTTATTAAGACCAGTGTCTGTCTGTCTGTTAATAAGACCAGTGTCTGTCTGTCTGTATGTCTGTCTGTCTGTTTGTTTGTTATTAAGACCAGTGTCTGTCTGTCTGTCTGTTATTAAGACCAGTGTCTGTCTGTTTAAGACCAGTGTCTGTCTGTTTAAGACCAGTGTCGGTCTGTTTAAGACCAGTGTCTGTCTGTCTGTTATTAAGACCAGTGTCTGTCTGTCTGTTATTAAGACCAGTGTCTGTCTGTCTGTTATTAAGACCAGTGTCTGTCTGCCTGTTTGTTATTAAGACCAGTGTCTGTCTGTCTGTTATTAAGGCCAGTGTCTGTCTGTTTAAGACCAGTGTCTGTCTGTCTGTCTGTCTGTCTGTCTGTCTGTCTGTCTGTCTGTCTGTCTGTCTGTCTGTCTGTCTGTCTGTCTGTCTGTCTGTTATTAAGATCAGTGTCTGTCTGTCTGTCTGTCTGTCTGTCTGTTTGTTATTAAGACCAGTGTCTGTCTGTCTGTTATTAAGACCAGTGTCTGTCTGCCTGTTTGTTATTAAGACCAGTGTCTGTCTGTCTGTTATTATAACCAGTGTCTGTCAGTTTAAGACCAGTGTCTGTCAGTTTAAGACCAGTGTCTGTCAGTTTAAGACCAGTGTCTGTCAGTTTAAGACCAGTGTCTGTCAGTTTAAGACCAGTGTCTGTCTGTTTAAGACCAGTGTCTGTCTGTCTTTCTGTCTGTCTGTCTGTCTGTCTGTCTGTCTGTTATTAAGATCAGTGTCTGTCTGTCTGTCTGTCTGTTTGATATTAAGACCAGTGTCTGTCTGTCTGTTATTAAGACCAGTGTCTGTCTGTCTGTTATTAAGACCAGTGTCTGTCTGCCTGTTTGTTATTAAGACCAGTGTCTGTCTGTCTGTTATTAAGACCAGTGTCTGTCAGTTTAAGACCAGTGTCTGTCAGTTTAAGACCAGTGTCTGTCAGTTTAAGACCAGTGTCTGTCTGTTTAAGACCAGTGTCTGTCTGTCTGTCTGTCTGTCTGTCTGTCTGTCTGTCTGTCTGTCTGTTATTAAGACCAGTGTCTGTCTGTCTGTTATTAAGACCAGTGTCTGTCTGTCTGTCTGTATGTCTGTCTGTTATTAAGACCCATGTCTGTCTGATTGGTATGAAGACCAGTGTCTGTCTGTTATTAAGATCAGTGTCTGTCTGTCTGTTATTAAGACCAGTGTCTGTCTGTCTGTTATTAAGACCAGTGTCTGTCTGTCTGTTATTAAGACCAGTGTCTGTCTGTCTGTTATTAAGACCAGTGTCTGTCTGTCTGTTATTAAGACCAGTGTCTGTCTGTTTGTTATGAATAACAGTGTCTGTCTGTTATTAAGATCAGTGTCTGTCTGTCTGTCTGTCTGTCTGTCTGTCTGTCTGTCTGTCTGTCTGTCTGTCTGTCTGTCTGTCTGTCTGTCTGTCTGTCTGTCTGTCTGTCTGTTTGTTATTAAGACCAGTGTCTGTGTCACGAATTCTGCCGAGGCTGCTCCTCCTCCTTGTTCGGGCAGGCTTCGGCGTTCGTCCCCCCCGGAGTACTAGCTGCTACCGTTTGATGTTCTCTATGTTTGTTTGGTTTTGTCTTGTTGGTGCACCTGTCTCGTATTATGTATTGATTATGTCACCTATAAGTTTCCTTTGGTTTTGTTTGCAATTGTGTGTTGTTGTACGCCTGTCCGTTTGGTGTATCGTTATTGTGTTCTCGAGTATTTAGTATTTTACGCACTGTTAGCGTAATCGCTCGCCTCCTGTGTTAGAGGCACATTATTTTGGTTATTGCCTTTTTGACTATTAAAGTCGTTGCGACTAAGCTTCTGTGTCCTGCGCCTGACTCCCACACCGCATCCACATCAGCCGTGACAGTCTGGCTGTCTGTTAATAAGACCAGTGTCTGTGTCTGTCTGTCTGTCTGTTTGTTTGTTATTAAGACCAGTGTCTGTCTGTCTGTTATTAAGACCAGTGTCTGTCTGTCTGTTTGTTTGTCTGTTATTAAGACCAGTGTATGTCTGTCTGTTATTAAGATCAGTGTCTGTCTGTTTAAGACCAGTGTCTGTCTGTCTGTCTGTCTGTCTGTCTGTCTGTCTGTCTGTCTGTCTGTCTGTTTGTTATTAAGACAACTGTCTGTCTGTCTGTCTGTCTGTCTGTCTGTCTGTCTGTCTGTCTGTTATTAAGACCAGTGTCTGTCTGTCGGTTATTAAGACCAGTGTCTGTCTGTCTGTCTGTCTGTCTGTCTGTCTGTCTGTCTGTCTGTCTGTTTGTTATTAAGACCAGAGTATGTCTGTTTGTTATGAAGACCAGTGTATGTCTGTCTGTCTGTCTGTCTGTCTGTCTGTCTGTCTGTCTATCTGTCTGTTATTAAGACCAGTGTCTGTCTGTCTGTTATTAAGACCAGTGTCTGTCTGTTTGTTATTAAGACCAGTGTCTGTCTGTCTGTCTGTTATTAAGACCAGTGTCTGTCTGTCTGTTATTAAGACCAGTGTCTGTCTGTCTGTTATTAAGACCAGTGTCTGTCTGTCTGCCTGTTTGTTATCAAGACCAGTGTCCGTCTGTCTGTTTGTCTGTTATTAAGACCCGTGTCTGTCTGTTTGTTATGAAGACCAGTGTCTTTCTGTTATTAAGATCAGTGTCTGTCTGTCTGTTTGTTATTAAGACCAGTGTCTGGCTGTCTGTTAATAAGACCAGTGTCTGTCTGTTTGTTTGTCTGTTATTAAGACCCGTGTCTGTCTGTTTGTTATGAAGACCAGTGTCTGTCTGTTATTAAGATCAGTGTCTGTCTGTCTGTCTGTCTGTCTGTCTGTCTGTCTGTTTTGTTAGTAAGACCAGTGTCTATCTGTCTGTTTGTTATTAAGACCAGTGTCTGTCTGTCTGTTAATAAGACCAGTGTCTGTCTGTCTGTCTGTCTGTTATTAAGACTAATGTCTGTCTGTCTGTTTTTAAGACCAGTGTCTGTCTGTTTAAGACCAGTGTCTGTCTGTCTGTCTGTCTGTCTGTCTGTCTGTCTGTCTGTCTGTCTGTCTGTTATTAAGACCAGTGTCTGTCTGTCTGTTATTAAGACCAGTGTCTGTCTGTTTGTTATTAAGACCAGTGTCTGTCTGTTATTAAGACCAGTGTCTGTCTGTCTGTTATTAAGACCAGTGTCTGTCTGTCTGTTATTAAGACCAGTGTCTGTCTGTTATTAAGACCAGTGTCTGTCTGTCTGCCTGTTTGTTATTAAGACCAGTGTCCGTCTGTCTGTTTGTCTGTTATTAAGACCCGTGTCTGTCTGTTTGTTATGAAGACCAGTGTCTGTCTGTTATTAAGATCAGTGTCTGTCTGTCTGTCTGTCTGTCTGTTATTAAGATCAGTGTCTGTTTGTCTGTCTGTCTGTCTGTCTGTCTGTTTGTTACTAAGACCAGTGTCTGTCTGTCTGTTTGTTATTAAGACCAGTGTCTGTCTGTCTGTTAATAAGACCAGTGTCTGTCTGTCTGTCTGTCTGTCTGTCTGTTATTAAGACTAATGTCTGTCTGTCTGTTTTTAAGACCAGTGTCTGTCTGTCTGTCTGTCTGTCTGTCTGTCTGTTTGTTTGTCTGTTATTAAGACCAGTGTCTGTCTGTCTGTTATTAAGACCAGTGTCTGTCTGTATGTCTGTTATTAGGACCAGTGTCTGTCTGTCTGTCTGTCTGTCTGTCTGTCTGTCTGTCTGTCTGTCTGTCTGTCTGTCTGTCTGTTATAAAGACCAGTGTCTGTCTGTTTGTTATTAAGACCAGTGTCTGTCTGTCTGTTATTAAGACCAGTGTCTGTCTGTCTGTTATTAAGTCCAGTGTCTGTCTGTCTGCCTGTTTGTTATTAAGACCAGTGTCCGTCTGTCTGTTTGTCTGTTATTAAGACCCGTGTCTGTCTGTTTGTTATGAAGACCAGTGTCTGGCTGTCTGTTAATAAGACCAGTGTCTGTCTGTCTGTTATTAAGACCAGTGTCTGTCTGTTTAAGACCAGTTTCTGTCTGTCTGTTTGTTTGTCTGTTATTAAGACCAGTGTCTGTATGTCTGTTATTAAGACCAGTGTCTGTATGTCTGTCTGTTATTAGGACCAGTGTCTGTCTGTCTGTCTGTCTGTCTGTATGTCTGTCTGTTATTAAGACCAGTGTCTGTCTGTCTGTCTGTCTGTTATTAAGACCAGTGTCTGTATGTTTGTTATTAAGACCAGTGTCTGTCTGTCTGTTATTAAGACCAGTGTCTGTCTGTCTGTTATTAAGATCAGTGTCTGTCTGTCTGCCTGTTTGTTATTAAGACCAGTGTCTGTCTGTCTGTCTGTCTGTCTGTCTGTCTGTCTGTCTGTCATTAAGACCAGTTTCTGTCTGTCTGTTATTAAGACCAGTGTCTGTCTGTCTGTCTGTCTGTCTGTCTGTCTGTCTGTCTGTCTGTCTGTCTGTCTGTTTGTTATTAAGACCAGTGTCTGTCTGTCTGTTATTAAGACCAGTGTCTGTCTGTCTGTTAAAGACCAGTGTCTGTCTGTTTGTTATTAGGACCAGTGTCTGTCTGTCTGTCTTTCTGTTATTAGGACCAGTGTCTGTCTGTCTGTCTGTTATTAAGACCCGTGTCTGTCTGTTTGTTATGAAGACCAGTGTCTGTCTGTTATTAAGATCAGTGTCTGTCTGTCTGTCTGTCTGTCTGTCTGTCTGTCTGTCTGTCTGTTTGTTATTAAGACCAGTGTCTGTCTGTCTGTTAATAAGACCAGTGTCTGGCTGTCTGTATGTCTGTCTGTCTGTTTGTTTGTTATTAAGACCAGTGTCTGTCTGTCTGTTACTAAGACCAGTGTCTGTCTGTTTAAGACCAGTGTCTGTCTGTTTAAGACCAGTGTCTGTCTGTCTGTCTGTCTGTCTGTCTGTTATTAAGACCAGTGTCTGTCTGTCTGTTATTAAGACCAGTGTCTGTCTGCCTGTTTGTTATTAAGACCAGTGTCTGTCTGTCTGTTATTAAGACCAGTGTCTGTCAGTTTAAGACCAGTGTCTGTCAGTTTAAGACCAGTGTCTGTCAGTTTAAGACCAGTGTCTGTCTGTTTAAGACCAGTGTCTGTCTGTCTGTCTGTCTGTCTGTCTGTCTGTCTGTCTGTATGTCTGTCTGTCTGTCTGTCTGTTATTAATATCAGTGTCTGTCTGTCTGTCTGTCTGTTTGTTATTAAGACCAGTGTCTGTCTGTCTGTTATTAAGACCAGTGTCTGTCTGTCTGTTATTAAGACCAGTGTCTGTCTGCCTGTTTGTTATTAAGACCTGTGTCTGTCTGTCTGTTATTAAGACCAGTGTCTGTCTGTCTGTTATTAAGACCAGTGTCTGTCAGTTTAAGACCAGTGTCTGTCTGTTTAAGACCAGTGTCTGTCAGTTTAAGACCAGTGTCTGTCAGTTTAAGACCAGTGTCTGTCTGTTTAAGACCAGTGTCTGTCTGTCTGTCTGTCTGTCTGTCTGTCTGTCTGTCTGTCTGTCTGTCTGTCTGTCTGTATGTCTGTCTGTCTGTCTGTCTGTTATTAATATCAGTGTCTGTCTGTCTGTCTGTCTGTTTGTTATTAGACCAGTGTCTGTCTGTCTGTTATTAAGACCAGTGTCTGTCTGTCTGTTATTAAGACCAGTGTCTGTCTGCCTGTTTGTTATTAAGACCTGTGTCTGTCTGTCTGTTATTAAGACCAGTGTCTGTCTGTCTGTTATTAAGACCAGTGTCTGTCAGTTTAAGACCAGTGTCTGTCTGTTTAAGACCAGTGTCTGTCTGTCTGTCTGTCTGTCTGTCTGTCTGTCTGTCTGTCTGTCTGTCTGTCTGTTATTAAGAGCAGTGTCTGTCTGTCTGTCTGTCTGTCTGTTACAAAGACCATTGTCTGTCTGTTTAAGACCAGTGTCTGTCTGTCTGTCTGTCTGTCTGTCTGTCTGTCTGTCTGTCTGTCTGTCTGTCTGTCTGTCTGTCTGTCTGTCTGTCTGTCTGTCTGTCTGTCTGTTACTAAGACCAGTGTCTGTCTGTCTGTTATTAAGTGCTATTTAGCAGGAATACTTATTCTCTAATTGGCTGAGTCAGACATGCTGCTTGCTAATTGCACGTTGGCATGTGTTTGTAAATGGTATTATCACATTGGTCTCTGTAGCTATTCGTAATTGTGATGTCATGTAACTGACTAAAACAGAGTGTATTTATTGCCTGGCCCAGACAATGTCAAATGTAAGGAGTTTAGTATGTGTAATATATTTTCTACCAAGGTAAATGCTGTATTAAATGTTTTTAATACATTTTGAGGTGGCTAATAAAAGAGCAGCTTACCAGTGCATCTGCTTTGTGCTTCAGATTCTTGGCTTCCTGCATGTAGTAGTCTGCAGTGTGAACTCTGTGGACAACACATACATTGAGACTATGTTAGTCATGTCAGTTATGTTAGAAATATACATCTGTTTGCAGTTGTGTGACTGCCTGGATTGCTTAAGGGTAATGTTGTCCTCCACATGCTGAATATGTTTATTTTGAATTCTCAATATAGAGGAACTCGACTCTGTAATCACATCCCACACATACGTCAACTTCCCTGGGTTCTGTTCCATTTTAATCATGTTTGAGACTTAAATTAGTACATGCATCATGTCATTCAAATCTGTCAGTGCATCATGTCATTCAAATCTGTCAGTGCATCATGTCTTTCAAATCTGTCAGTGCATCATGTCTTTCAAATCTGTCAGTGCATCATGTCTTTCAAATCTGTCAGTGCATCATGTCATTCAAATCTGTCAGTGCATCATGTCATTCAAATCTGTCAGTGCATCATGTCATTCAAATCTGTCAGTGTATCACGTCATTCAAATCTGTCAGTGCATCACGTCATTCAAATCTGGAAGTGCATCATGTCATTCAAATCTGTCAGTGCATCATGTCATTCAAATCTGTCAGTGTATCATGTCATTCAAATCTGGCAGTGCATCAGATAGAAAAAACGCAGTAGGTGTTTTTGGAGAAGTTAGTCATACGTACGTGTTATTGAATGTTAGCTTCGGTCTTCTTGGCTCTATATGCTCCATGGACAGAGATGAGGGGTTGGACCAAAGGTCGGAATCAGACTGACCATTGCCATGGAAACTGCCAGATGGTTTGCTGTGGGTATCTTCCTCCTGTGAGATGGAGGGGTAAATTATAATGCTAATTACCGGCCAGCAGTAAGTGTAATAATACTGTAAGGATTCATCCTGGTGATTTGGACTGCTGTTACGTTGTGGCCATGGTGTCTTTTTTTCTGTCCTGGCTTTAAACATATTCATCCTCTTCAAGGCTGTTTATAGCTCCTTTCAAAGGGTAATTAGATTAGATTAGCAAAAACACAGGAAATAGTGGTAGAAGCCTGGAGCAGAGAAATAATCTGCAGCAACAGCCCCGTCTTCCAACTTCTCTGCACAATTAATTGTAGAAGACATGTTCTCTTAGCAAACGGAGTGGACGTAAAAGTATCATACTTTAAAATAATAGTTTAAACCATCCATTTAAAAAATGTTGCTCTGTAATTGATGATGATAGCAATACAAAAGTAAGAAATACAATTTTACTGTATAATAACGCCGAAGAACAACAACAATATTAATTTTGGCAAGTGTCAACATGACCAGCTTACACTGCTTGTCTTAGAATGTGAGAAGAATTTGCTCTCTCCTTTGCTGCGGTGCTTGTGTAAAGAAGAGGAGGATGAGGAGGAGGAGAAGGGGGGCAGAGAGCAGCTGAGGGTGGGTAGTAATAAGGCGCTACTAGCGCCGCCCTCCTGGCTGAAGGAGGAACACTCGCTGGTCCTGCGCTGGCGGACAGGGGGCTCGTCGGAGAGCGGCGACAGCAGGGGAGGCAGCAGCTCTCTCTTCCTGGGCTGTTTCCTCAGAGAGCTAGGCAACGACAAATAGAGAAACATTTATGAAACGCTTATGTATTGTTTATGAAGTGTTACGACATCCTTATGTAGGTACCCTTCAAAGTGTTATCAAAACAGACATAAGAGAAGAACAATTCTCTCTCTCTCTCTCTCTCTCTCTCTCTCTCTCTCTCTCTCTCTCTCTCTCTCTCTCTCTCTCTCTCTCTCTCTCTCTCTCTCTCTCTCTCTCTCTCTCTCTCTCTCTCTCTCTCTCTCTCTCTCTCTCTCTCTCTCTCTCTCTCTCTCTCTCATACTGACTGGAGAGGTACGGTGAGTTCTCGCAGCCTGAAATGCCAGCCAATCTCAACTGTTATGTCATCAAAGTGGTGGATGGATGAAAAAAAGGAGAGAAATGACTTGACTGAGCTATTTGTAAAATTGAGAAGTACAGGTATTATGTGCAGGCCTAAAAGAAAGCATCTGGCCTTAGACAGAACATTCTGTTAGAATGAATGATTATTTCTGCTTTCATTATAAGACTAATTCAATGCAGCACTATACCGCGAAGACATAAAGTACAGATACTTCTCAGTATCTGTTGGGTTTTATCAAAGAGCATATCCAACTGAGAATCTCTTAGACTTATAAAAAAAATCTCTTAAAAACTATTGGAACCAAGATGTAAAAATAACTGATGTTGGCACAAGATGGAGCATAACTAATGAAATTGTACGCTTTATCCAGTATAAACTAATATATAGAATTTATTACACAAGACACAAAATTCACAAATTCAACAGTACAATGTCATGTCTCAAGTGTAAAACTAATAATGACTCAATAATCCATGCTTACTGGGAACGCTATGAAGTTCGGAAGTTGTGGGCGGAGCTAGAAAGTTGGCTGTCAGAATTTATATTACAATATAAACTTACTTTTAATCAATCTGTCTGCATATTTCAAGACATGACATATGGGGGTGTAGTGAGATACCTAATGGGCTGGACAATTATTTTCTCATCACTCATTTTGAAAAAACGTATACTAAAAACTTGGAAGTCAATCAATCCGCCATCATTAACAGAATGGAAAAATCAAATGATTTATTATTGAAATAGCATGGGCGATTGAGAAAAACAAATTGGTTCAATTTAAGGCCATGTGGCAAACAATAATGCAGGCACTAGGGATGGGGTTGTGAGCAGGCGGGTCTGGGCAGATGAGATGTAATCATTGTTTGTATGTGTCTGTAAGTTGTCGTACGTACAGTACCAGTCAAAAGTTTGGACACACCTACTCATTCAAGGGTTTTTCTATATTTTTACTATTTTCTACATTGTAGAATAATAGTGAAGACATCAAAACTATGAAATAACATGTAGTAACCAAAAAAGAGTTAAACAAATCAAAATATATTTGAGATTTGAGATTCTTCAAAGTAGCCACAGCTTTGCACACTCTTGGCATTCTCTCAACCAGCTTCATGAGGAATGCTTTTCCAACAGTCTTGAAGGAGTTCTCACATATGCTGAGCACTTGTTGGCTGCTTTTCCTTCACTCTGCGGTCCAACTCATCGCAAACCATCTCAATTGGGTTGAGGTTGGTCGGTTGATTGTGGAGGCCAGGTCATCTGATGCAGCACTCCATCACTCTCCTTCTTGGTCAAATAGCCCTTACACAGCCTGGAGGTGTGTTTTGGGTCATTGTCCTGTTGAAAAACAAATGATAGTCCCACTACCAGATGGGATGGCGTATCACTACAGAATGCTGTGGTAGCCATGCTGGTTAAGTGTGCCTTGAATTCTAAATAAATCACAGACAGTGTCACCAGCAAAGCACCCCCACACCATCACACCTCCTCCTCCATGCTTCACGGTGGGAACCACACATGCAGAGATCATCCATTCACCTACTCTGCGTCTCACAAAGACACGGCGGTTGGAACCAAAAATCTCAAATATGGACTCATCAGACCAAAGGACAGATTTCCACCGGTCTAATGTCCATTGCTCGTGTTTCTTGTCCCAAGCAAGTCTCTTCTTCTTATTGGTGTCCTTTAGTAGTGGTTTCGTTGCAGCAATTTGACCATGAAGGCCTGATTCACGCAGTCTCCTCTGAAAAGTTGATGTTGAGATGTGTCTGTTACTTGAACTCAGTGAAGCATTTATTTGGGCTGCAATCTGAGGTGCAGTTAACTCTAATGAATGTATCCTCTGCAGCAGAGGTAACTCTGGGTCTTCCTTTCCTGTGGCGGTCCTCATGAGAGCCAGTTTCATCATAGCGCTTGATGGTTTTTGCGACTGCACTTGAAGAAACTTTCAAAGTTCTTGAAATGTTCCGTATTGACTGACCTTCATGTCTTAAAGTAATGATGGACTGTTGTTTCTCTTTGCTTATTTGAGCTGTTCTTGCCATAATATGGACTTGGTCTTTTACCAAATAGGGCTATCTTCTGTATACCACCCCTACCTTGTCACAACACAACTGATTGGCCCAAACGCATTAAGGAGGAAAGAAATTCCACGAATTAACTTTTAACAAGGCACACATGTTAATTGAAATGCATTCCAGGTGACTACCTCATGAAGCTGGTTGAGAGAATGCCAAGAGTGTGAAAAGTTGTCATCAAGGCAAAGGGTGGCTATTTGAAGAATCTCAAATATAAAACATATTTTGATTTGTTTAACACTTTTTTGGTTACTACATGATTCCATATGTGTTATTTAATAGTTTTGATGTCTTCACTATTATTCTACAATGTAGAAAATAGTTTAAAAAATTAAGAAAAACCCTGGAATGAGTAGGTGTGTCCAAACTTTTGACTGGTACTGTATGTATATGTTGGTCTTGTTTTTTGGAATGTAAAAAAAGAACGAAAAGGAAAAATAAATAGTATTTAAAAAAAGAAACAGTGCATGCGTATATCAATGATATTTAATATCATTTCAACATATCCTTTTGGCTTGGTTGAAAACCATAAAACCGTTTCAGTTTTCCACATAATTTTTTCAGTGCCTCTGACCCTCTAAGGAGGCAGCCTAGAAATAGGCCTAGAAATAGCCCTGTAGTGCACTGACGGGTCAGAATATTGATTGATCAAGCAGTGGAACGGCAGTTTGTTGAGACAGAAAGCACTTGTGCTTAGATTTACAGTCCTTCTAATATCCACTCCTGCTCCAGAAACCTGGCCCCTCAGAGGGGAACCCAGTGGACTGCAGTCTGGATCCATGTGAGTGTGTTCTTGGTATAGCTGTGTGTGTGTGTGTGTGTGTGTGCCCACATGGGGCTTCTGTTAACAATAGAATGTTATCTATGTTAACAGATAAGAGACAGGTGAGGAAGTTGCCGTGAATACTTTCCTCAAAGTTACTATTGAGTTTAAAAACCACCAAGAATGTAAAGTAGTAGCGAGAAACCTGGCCTCCCTCATAGAGCTACTATATTTTTTCACATTGTTTGCAACAACAGATTATTTTTGCCCCCTTTCCCTAAACTCATGAGGATTTCATATATGAGAAAAAAAATGCTTAGCTGGCGCAAGAGCGCCTAAAGCAGTAACGGGGGAAACGCAGTCAGAAAACCTCATTAGGATTATGTTGCTCAGGTTATTTTTCAACAGCAGCATATTTTGTCTTGTTTCATGGGCCTGAAAATGAGCATAACCCTGGTTGGTTTACGGCATTAATAAAAAGCATCTTTACACTCCAATCTGATTAAAAGGCTTTGAGGCTGTCTAAATTCGGCTGATTTAAAGGTTACTAGGCAGGTCATATTTCAGCCCAGACCAAAGGGTTCAGTATTTCTGCACTAGATACCTGTGGCAGATCATATATCACAGTGCTGGGTAATCATATTAAATATATGTGTAGTGTTTAGTGGTAAAGCTCAGCTAGTGGACACTCCGTCCGCCGGACTCACTACACTCGACCCCCACGACCCTTGTCACCAGCGTCCCTTTGACGAGCAGTTGCTCTCCACAGCGCTAATTAAATATCTACAATTAGCGTTGGTGCCCTTGACAGTGTCACGTTACCTTAATGCTGTAGGACACAGCAAAGAGCTATCAGCAGCTAAGGGTATACCATACTAGGGACATCACTGCTCCTGTACCTCCCAGCATCCTCTCTGAGGAGGATCTACACTGGTTGGACCTTGGCTGAGGACGTAATGATAGCTAACACACTTTTGTACATCGCACTGTTCCGTACATTTGACCTTATTTTAGCGCCCCCAAAACGTAATTCTTCCAGGTCAACTGTACTATGAATACCATTATAAAGCACAATTTCTCCCCTTTCCAGCAAAATCAATGACGAGACCTTCATGCTGCCCGTCTCTGCATGATTGAAAAAAGCAATGGAGCTCTGCTGGGTCTTTTTAAAAATGGAGGGAAGCGAAAGCTACTGCGTAATAGTGAAAGGGGGAGATATGTTGTGTGGGGAACTGGCTTTTTTAACCCGATTTGTCCAACTTATCACCTCTAAAATGTAAATAAAACACTATAAAGAGTTGATATAATGTCTAATTACATACAGTTGAAGTCGGAAGTTTACATACACTTAGGTTGGAGTCACACGATTTTCACGGAAGAATACTGTACCAAGTTAGCTAGCTGAATAAACTAAGTTAGTCTATTCCTAGAAAACATTAAACCGCTGTAGTTTACAACAATTATAGTTTCTGAGGTGGAAGTTGGGAGAGTTATATTTGGGTGTTGTGGTGAGGGAGGCCCCGCTCTCTCCTTTCCCAGATGTTTAGTTCATTTCATTCCGATCTCCTTTGCATTATTGTAGCCATTTTCTGCAGCCTGTCAACTATGCCTCTGTCTATCCCTGTTCTCTCCTCTCCGCACAGGCTATACAAACGCCTCACACCGCGTGGCTGCTGCCTCTCTAACCTTGTGGTCCCTGCACGCACCACCCACGTGGAGTTCCAGGTCTCAGGCAGCCTCTGGAACTGCCGTTCTGCTGCCAACAAGGCAGAGTTCATCTCAGCCTATGCTACCCTCCAGTCCCTCGACTTCTTGGCGCTGACGGAAACATGGATTACCACTGAAAACACTGCTACTCCTACTGCTCTCTCCTCGTCTGACCATGTGTTCTCGCATACCCCGAGAGCATCTGGTCAGCGGGGTGGTGGCACAGGAATCCTCATCTCTCCCAAGTGGACATTTTTTATTTTTCCCCTGACCCATCTGTCTATCTCCTCATTTGAATTCCATGCTGTCACAGTCACTAACTAGCCCATTTAAGCTTAATATCCTTGTCATTTATCGCCCTCCAGGTTCCCTTGGAGAGTTCATCAATGAGCTTGACGCCTTGATAAGTTCCTTTCCTGAGGATGGCTCACCCCTCACAGTTCTGGGGGACTTCAACCTCCCTATGTCTACCTTTGACTCATTTCTCTCTGCCTCCTTCTTTCCACTCCTCTCTTCTTTTGACCTCACCCTCTCACCGTCCCCCCCTACTCACAAGGCAGGCAATACGCTTGACCTCATCTTTACTAGATGCTGTTCTTCTACTAATCTCACTGCAACTCCCCTCCATGTCTCCGACCACTACTTTGTATCCTTTTTCTCTCTCGCTCTCCTCCAACACTACTCACTCTGCCCCTACTCAGATGGTAATGTGCCGTCGCAACCTTCGCTCTCTCTCTCCCGCTACTCTCTCCTCTTCCATCCTATCATCTCTTCCCTCTGCTCAATCCTTCTCCCTCCAATCTCCTGATTCTGCCTCCTCAACACTCCTCTCCTCCCTTTCTGCATCCTTTGACTCTCTATGTCCCCTATCCTCCCGGCCGGCTCGGTCCTCCCCTCCAGCTCCGTGGTTTGATGACTCATTGCGAGCTCACAGAACAGGGCTCCGGGCAGCCGAGCGGAAATGGAGGAAAACTAGACTCCCTGCAGACCTGGCATCTTTTCACTCCCTCCTCTCTACATTTTCTTCATATTTTTCTGCTGCTAAGGCCACTTTCTACCACTCTAAATTCCAAGCATCTGCCTCTAACCCTAGGAAGCTCTTTGCCACCTTCTCCTCCCTGCAGAATCCTCCACCCCCTCCCCCCCTCCTCTCTCTCTGTGGATGACTTCGTCAACCATTTTGAAAAGAAGGTTGACGACATCCGATCCTCGTTTGTTAAGTCAAATGACACTGCTGGTCCTGCTCACACTGCCCTACCCTATGCTTTGACTTCTTTCTTCCCTCTCTCTCCAGATAAAATCTTACGACTTGTGACGGCCGGCCGCCCAACAACCTGCCCGCTTGACCCTATCCCCTCCTCTCTTCTCCAGACCATCTCCGGTGACCTTCTCCCTTACCTCACCTCGCTGATCAACTCATCCTTGACCGCTGGCTATGTCCCTTCTGTCTTCAAGAGAGCGAGAGTTGCACCCCTTCTCAAAAAACCTACACTCGATCCCTCTGATGTCAACAACTACAGACCAGTATCCCTTCTTTCTTTTCTCTCCAAAACTATTGAGCGTGCCGTCTTTAGCCAACTCTCTTGCTATCTCTCTCAGAATGACCTTCTTGATCCAAACCAGTCAGGTTTCAAGACTGGTCATTCAACTGAGACTGCTCTTCTCTGTGTCACGGAGGCTCTCCGCACTGCTAAAGCTAACTCTCTCTCCTCTGCTCTTGTCCTTCTAGACCTGTCTGCTGCCTTTGATACTGTGAACCATCAGATCCTCCTCTCCACCCTCTCCGAGCTGGGCATCTCTGGTGCGGCTCACTCTTGGATTGCGTCCTACCTGACCGGTTGCTCCTACCAAGTGGCGTGGCGAGAAGCTGTCTCTGCACCACGTGCTCTCACCACTGGTGTCCCCCAGGGCTCAGTTCTAGGCCCTCTCCTATTCTCGCTATACAGCAAGTCACTTGGCTCTGTCATATCCTCACATGGCCTCTCCTATCATTGCTACGCAGACGACACACAACTAATCTTCTCCTTTCCCCCTTCTGATAACCAGGTGGTGAATCGCATCTCTGCATGTCTGGCAGACATATCAGTATGGATGGATCACCACCTCAAGCTGAACCTTGGCAAGACGGAGCTGCTCTTCCTCCCGGGGAAGGACTGCCCGTTCCATGATCTCGCCATCACGGTTGACAACTCCGTTGTTTCCTCCTCCCAGAGTGCAAAGAGCCTTGGCGTGACCCTGGACAACACCCTGTCGTTCTCCGCTAACATCAAGGCGGTGACCCGATCCTGTAGGTTCATGCTCTACAACATTCGGAGAGTACGACCCTGCCTTACACAGTAAGCGGCACAGGTCCTAATCCAGGCACTTGTCATCTCCCGTCTGGATTACTGCAACTCGCTGTTGGCTGGGCTCCCTGCCTGTGCCATTAAACCCCTACAACTCATCCAGAATGCCGCAGCCCGTCTGGTGTTCAACCTTCCCAAGTTCTCTCACGTCACCCCGCTCCTCCGCACACTCCACTGGCTTCCAGTTGAAGCTCGCATCTGCTACAAGACCATGGTGCTTGCCTACGGAGCTGTGAGGGGAACGGCACCTCCGTACCTTCAGGCTCTGATCAGTCCCTACACCCAAACGAGGGCATTGCGTTCATCCACCTCTGGCCTGCTGGCTCCCCTACCTCTGCGGAAGCACAGTTCCCGCTCAGCCCAGTCAAAACTGTTCGCTGCTCTGGCACCCCAATGGTGGAACAAGCTCCCTCACGACGCCAGGACAGCGGAGTCACTCACCACCTTCCGGAGACATTTGAAACCCCACCTCTTTAAGGAATACCTGGGATAGGATAAAGTAATCCTTCTACCCCCCCCCAATTAAAATAATAATAATAATAATAATAATAATAAAACATTGTAAAGTGGTTATCCCACTGGCTATAAGGTGAATGCACCAATTTGTAAGTCGCTCTGGATAAGAGCATCTGCTAAATGACGTAAATGTAAATGTAAATGTAAAATTAAAACTCGTTTTTCAACCACTCCACACATTTCTTGTTAACAAACTATCGTTTTGGCAAGTCGGTTAGGACATCTACTTTGTGCATGACACAAGTAATTTTTCCAACAATTGTTTACAGACAGATTATTTCACTTATAATTCGGTGTATCACAATTCCAGTGGGTCAGAAGTTTACATACACTAAGTTGACTGTGCCTTTAAACAGCTTGGAAAATTCCAGAAAATGATGTCATGGCTTTAGAAGCTTCTGAAAGGCTAATTGACATCATTTGAGTCAATTGGAGGTGTACCTGTGGATGTATTTCAAGGCCTAACTTCAAACTCAGTGCCATTCACCACACATACAGTACTACCACTTATCAGAGAAAAACAAGAGCCTGTAAGACACCCATAATGACTGTGTACATCCCTGTAACCATTTACTGTACATAACAGGATGCTCTACACTTTCCTTTTCTCATCCAGTAACCATAGGGATGCGTTAAGTAAGTACTGCACTGTGAGTGGTTCGGCGACACTTACTCTTTTGTGCTCATGTTCTTGTGGTGAATGGGTGAGATGCACGGGGGAAGAAGCATGGAGTCTTTCTCCAACCGTAACTTCTTGCTCCTGCCGACAGCGTCACAATGGTCAGACTGAAGAACAACCACACAAATAGCATAGTCAGCATTGAACATACTACCAGCACGTTCTCACTGCTCCTCCATGGACACACTCCAACCATTATCCTACATACCAATACCAGCTAGTACCGAGAGAAAAAAAGAGTGAGAAAGGTTCTGCACTTGCCTTGTGTTTCCTCTTGGCCTTGCTAGGGGGTTTCTCAACAGGGGTAGACTGTAGACTGGCAGGGGACTGGCGTCTGTGCTTGGCGCTGGGTTCCCAGGGTTCCCGGGACTCAACCTTCACAGGAGGGGGCTCAGGGGGGTCCTGTCCTGGGATTCTAGACAGGAAGCTCAGCTCGATCTTCACCCAAAGGGACTTGATGTCCTCAAAGTCCCTGAGAGGGGACAGCAGTTCATTCTGGACGATGGGGACAGGGAAGAAGACGGGTTCTTCCAGTAGGTCCCCAACCACACCAGGGTCTGGGATGGAGATGGAAGTGCTGCAGGTGCTGGTAAGGCTACTGACACTCAGGATATTGCTGTTGCAGTCCTTGGCTGCTTTGAGAGTCTGCAGGCTGCTGGGACCTGGGCAGGGAGGGTTAGGGACCTTGATCAGATCCTCTGGTTCAGAGTGGCACTCAGACGACGAAGACTCCGTCTCGATGAACTCCTTGGACTTGGGGATGATCTTGCTGGGCCCCCTGTGCTTCTTCTTGTCCAGGACTGGGGCTGGGGGAGGATGAGCTGGAGTAGAAGTAGTGGTAGTGGCGGTGTGAGGTTCCTTCCTAGGGGCAGCTTTCCCACTGGTGCCCTTGGTCCTGGACTTGGGTGGCTCCAGAAGAGGTGGAGGCTCCTTCTCCTTAGGGGTAGTGCTGATGGAGGTGTTGATGGGCTTGGACCAGGAGCTGTGTTCCTCCAGGCTGGACGAGCGTTCCACTTTCTTCGGCTGCTTCTTTCCAATGCTGCGTCTGGCTGGGGCCGTCTCCACCGCCACTGGGGACTTGACCTTTGAACTCTTGCCCTCTGAGACCTTTGGTCCAGTCTTGGGTTTGGCCTTCTCTCGGATGGGGCTGAGGAGGGCCCGTTCCTTGGCGTCGGTCTGGGCCAGCAGGACGGTGGGCCCAGGCTTGCTCTTCCCTGGGGCCGGGCCCTTGCTCCCAGGGGCCTGCTGGCTGTGGTCAGGCTGGGAGCTGCTGAGCCCATGGCTCTCTCTCTCTGGCTGGTTACTGATAAGTGCTTTGTTATGTGGGGTCACTTTGTTCAGCCACTTATCCAGCTGCCATTTGTTTGTTGGAGGTTCAGGCTGTATGAGGAAAGAAGAAGAAGAAAGGACAAAGAATTACAGGTAGATAGATCCAAGTTTGGTTTGATAGTAGACTACATAGCTTCATAAAACACTGTGTTGACTCATGAAAGTAAAATGTGATAATTCAATTGTCTCTTCAGAGTTATATGTTATCAAACCAATGAGCCAATGTCATGATGAAGAGACCATTAAAATAGACTCTCAGAAACTCATGAATGACTGAGTAGTGCTCCCATATTGTCCTTGTGCTAGTCTCCGACCATGCCACCTCACATTGTTTGTTTTCTACCATTATGCCCCTCGACAAGTACAAATGTTTCATATGAAATCATAAATACTGTCTTGAATGATCTAAATGATAGCAAATCATCCGGAAAGGAAGTGCTGGAAATGAATTGACTAAGGAATGAAGCATTAAAACCGGCTAACACATACAGTCTTCATCTCTGAAAGCCCCAGCCTTTACATCCCATCAGTTGGGGTGGTGGATTTAAGCTGTTCTGGGACGGGGGGATTTTAGGCTTAAAAGGAACCACAGCAATAATACATTAACAATCTAACATGGCTTCCGGAGAACTCCTGGGTTTTTAGTAAAACATCAGTAGAGTGCACTTTGAGAGGGAATGAGACATCCTTGAAGACAGACAGGCCCGTTTCCTGGCCCCCTGGATGTTCCCATTGGCTGTTCCCTGGTGGACAGGAAGTAATATGGCCTGTAGAGGGCGCCCAAATGCACTGTGGTAAATATTTACCCGGGTCTAACACTCAGAGTGCTCCTCTGTGGAATATTACTCTGCCTGGCACATGAGCTGCTTTAGCTGCCATGCAAGTCTCCAAGTCTCTTTACTACCATCAACTGCAACAACCGGGAAAGAGGGAAAGTTACTACCACTTTTTCCTTGAAAAATAAAGTCTGCTAGTTTAATCCTATCAAAATGATAGTGTAGATAGGGTTTTCATCCCTGGATCAAAATGGTGTACTAGTGTTTCTGTAGCCCAAAATAATAGGATCAATGTTTTCCCCTATGGTATAACACTGGTTGAGTATTGGTGGATAGCACAGTAAAAAAAAAAAATCTGACTGTGCCGGTACAATACAGTAAGGAGGGATTGTGTTGTACCTCTGGGGTGGCGGTCCGGGAGGCCCCGTTACACTCGCTGTCACTGGAGCTGCTCTCACTGTCTGAGTCCGACTCGGAGCTGCTCTCTGATTCACTGGAGCTGGCCGAGGCGCCACTGAAGCGGCCCGGGTCACTGGTCTGAGACGTGGCCACAGGGATGCTGGGTAGGAGAGATCAAGAGAGATAGATAGAAAGAACGAGAGAGAAGAGAGAGAGAGAGAGAGAACATATAGAGAAGGACATGGAGAGAAAAAAAGTATATATGTTTTCATAGATAAACATTGACTGTGTGATAGACAAAGCTTTACTTTCTCCTCCAGCCTCATATTCCAGAAGCTCTACCTGGCCTCTGTGACCCTGGACTGTGACCCTGGACTGTGACCCTGGACTGATCTCATTCCACTGGAGTGTGTGAATAATGCACTGATGCGCTGTGACGCAGCTTTCTTTTGTGTCATCGTTTTTCTAAGAGCAGCCTTGTGTTCTGCCTCATGTTCGGCGCCAGCCACACGCCTGGCCTCGTGCTCTCTCTGCTCAGCACTCAACGCCGCGGTGCTGGCTCACTCAGCAGCGACACAGAGTTGGACGAGATGAGTCCGCCTGTCATTGACATGACTCCCAGATCCACACAGCCTGAAGACAGCAGGAGACAGCCCCATCAATCACACAGCATCATCTCTCTGTCTCTCTCTCTCTTGCTCTCTCTCAGAATTGTAATAAGGCAAACTGTTATTCAGAGAATAATGCATCTGACATCTGATAATCAATTTAATCAAACACAACATATAACTGCAGAACAAAGGAAATTGACATCATGCTTTATAATAAGCAATTTATTCTCCCTATTGAAAGTGTCAACGCTAGACTAGCTGAAGAAGATGTTGCAGGGGCGTATGGTACTGTGGGCCTGCTGTAGAAGGTAACAGCTCTAGCGATTGATGATAAATGCCTCCAGGAGACCGTTTGCTTTCTCACCTCCTACAGACTTATTATTCCACACTCTTTCAACTCTCTGTCACACTACTGGTTCTTCTGTTGGATCCGCTTTATAACACAATAAAACCCACACTACTGAACACAGGAGGTTGGTGGCACCTTAATTGGGGAGGATGGGCTCGTGGTAATGCCTGGAGTGGAATTAGTGGAATGGTATCAAATACAACAAACACATGGTTTCCATGTGTTTGATGCCATTCCATTCGCTTCGTTCCAGACATTATTGTGAGCCGTCCTCCCCTCAGCAGCCTCCACTACCACTGAAGCCATCAAAAGACACTCCATCCACTACAGCCTAAAGACTGGTTATAGAGGACCTGAGACACACTGGACAGGACAGGTGAAATTAAACAAGATGTATTTTCTGTCAACACCCCATTGATAACTGTGTTTTTCTGTGACAGGGTGAGGGGGCATATGGCAGCTTGGAGATCAGCGCTGGGACATAGTGGTGGCACTAGGCTCTGGGACATAGCGGTGGCACTAGGCTCTGGGACATAGCGGTGGCACTAGGCTCTGGGACATAGCGGTGGCACTAGGCTCTGGGACATAGCGGTGGCATTGGCTCTGGGACATAGCGGTGGCATTGGCTCTGGGACATAGCGGTGGCATTGGCTCTGGGACATAGCGGTGGCACTAGGCTCTGCAGTGAAACAGAGCCATGTGTCAAATAACTACACTGTGCCATGGACCAATAACCATTTACTAACATGTCCAGCCTGTCTGAGCCAGGTCAAGTCCTTAGAGGAGTAGCCAACTCTCCTGCCCCCAGGGCTTGCCTAGTGGCCGTTTGGTTCCAAACGCTGGATTGCAGTACAGAGCTGGAGAGAGCCGGACCATTGGACTCTGAGGCTCACAGCCAGTTCAGGTTAATGATTAAAGATAGAGGCCAAGGCCCTGTGGGTATAGTGTGGCATGGTGTTCCTATGCCCTGCCCTGGCAGTGCCCACCGCTGCCCGCTGCCAGTAGGATGGCAGAGCAGTAGGAGGACATGGCATCTTGTCCCTTGCTCTGCTCACGTGTTCAAGTCCAAGCGGCTCCTGGGAGCTGGGCCAGCACAGCACCACTGTCTGTCTCTCTGTCTGGGCTAGCACAGTACCACTGTCTGTCTCTCTGTCTGTTGTTCTGTCTTCATTAGCTGAGGATGGTGCCAGCAGAAACAGAGCCAGTACTAGAACAAACCAACAGTAAAGGACCTTCTATCTACACATCCCACTCTGAGATAACCCTACCTGGGTTGGCGCCCCCCCCTTGGTTTGTGCTGTGGTGGAGACCTCTGTGGGCTATACTCGGCCTTGTCTCAGGATTGTAAGTTGGTGGTTGAGGATATCCCTCTAGTGGTGCGGGGGCTGTGCTTTGGCAGAGTGGGTGGGGTTATATCCTTCCTGTTTGGCCCTGTCCGGGGGTTTCTTCGGATGGGGCCACAGTGTCTCCGGACCGCTCCTGTCTCAGCCTCCAGTATTTATGCTGCAGTAGTTTATGTGTCGGGGGGCTGGGGTTAGTTGGTTATACCTGGAGTACTTCTCCTGTCTTATCCAGTGTCCTGTGTGAATTTAAGTATGCTCTCTCTAATTCTCTCGTTCTCTCTTTCTCTCTGAGAACCTGAGCCCTAGGACCATACGTCAGGACTACCGGGCATGATGACACCTTGCTGTCCCCAGTCCGCCTGGCCTTGCTGCTATTCCAGTTTCAACTGTTCTGCCTGCGGTTCGAAACCCCTACCTGTCCCAGACCTGCTGTTTTCAACTCTTAAAGATCGGCTATGAAAAGCCAACTGAGAGACCTGAGCCCTAGGACCATACGTCGGGACTACCGGCCGTGGTGACTCCTTGCTGTCCCCAGTCCGCCTGGCCTTGCTGCTATTCCAGTTTCAACTGTTCTGCCTGCGGTTATGGAACCCCTACCTGTCCCAGACCTGCTGTTTTCAACTCTTAATGATCGGCTATGAAAAGCCAACTGAGATTTATTCCTGATTATTATTTGACCATGCTTGTCACTTATGAACATTTTTGAACATCTTGGCATGGTTCTGTTATAATCTTCACCCGGCACAGCCAGAAGAGGACTGGCCACCCCTCATAGCCTGGTTCCTCTCTAGGTTTCTTCCTAGGTTTTCGCCTTTCTAGGGAGTTTTTCCTAGCCACCGTGCTTCTACACCTGCATTACTAGCTGTTTGGGGTTTTAGGCTGGGTTTCTGTACAGCACTTCGAGATATTAGCTGATGTAAGAAGGGCTATATAAAATAAAATTGATTGATTGATTACCTGAAATGATAAGGCAACCATTGACAGATTCATGGAGTACTAGTCTAGATCTTACATACATTGTTTACAATCAATTGTTAAAGGAATAGTTCTAAGAATACACTATTTTTCTACATTCAAAATACTTTTTATGTAAGTAGAATTACTGTGGCATTCTCCAATACCCAAGTGTTGTCCAACTCATTATCTGGAATAAGAGATGTAATTACTATCCTAGGTCCCATTAAAGTGTTTAAAATAGACCTCTTGGAGACATTCTTACTTTCATCACTCAGTCTCTCCAAGTGGTGCTTGTGCATTTAAATAATTCATAAAAGGGAAGCGCTAATGTTCTATTTCAGAGCGTGAAGAACTGCAGCGGGGTAAGGTCACTTAATTTCCTTTGTCCACTTGATGGAGGTGAGCCTCAGCTGACAGCTGATAGAATCCTGAAAGGGGCTGGTGTCTTTAGAACAATGGCTGCTGTCTGCTTTCAGTGTGTTCACCTCGGTGTAGCCTGCTAACCTCTGACCTGCTAACAGGCTCTGCTCTCAGAACACTCTCCTAACCTCTCTAACCTGTCTCTCTCATGTCGGTGCTTGCAACAATGAGCTACCTTTCTCACAGCAGACAATAAAGACATTTAGAAAAAAATCATCCTCTGTCCATGGAACTTGCTGTTCCATCCAGAGTGATGAACTTCATGACAGACAGGGGTAAAATAATGACTAATTTGCTGGCATAATACATAATCCCGGTCATGCTGTGATATAACCGGTTCACATGAAGGTTTTTGACAAACAGCAGAGAAAACAAACAAACAGTTGCATACGTCTCTAATGCAGACAATTACTATAATGTGTTTCAATCACTGGGGTTCAATGGGCCACACGCATCTCACACATTTACATTTGAACATCAAACGTGGCACTATTAATCTACTATAATTTAAGTAAATAAATGAATGGCATTCATAATTAATGGGTTTTCCAATTTCCTCCTCATTCCAAAACAAACTGGATGGAGGGCCTTTGGGAACATAATGTTCCCTGCGAGCCAGTCTGACAGACTGGGAGTGGAGGAAGGAAGTGTCTCCCCAGCAGAGAGACAGTCGCCCCAGGCAAACCCCAGGCAAACCCCAGGCTCCACACAAGGACCTCTGGGAATGTGAGAGGAGGATACTCTAAAATCAACAGCTTCTAACTCACCACACAGTTCACACACAGTTCCAGTGCATATATTTAACCATTTATGCCAGCTAATTCACTTGAGTCTTCTAGATTCTTCTAGGAGCTGATCTGTCCAAGTATAGATTCACAGTGAGTTTTAAAGAGGGGGGCAGCTCTAGCGTACCATTCCATTCAGTCACATTATCACATTTTCTACAGTTATGTACAACTCTTTGAACAAGACGCTGCCAGACAGACCCAGACAGAATCCTGATGTAGTCATTACACAAACCAAACGACTTGGAGCATTCATTAAAAATGTAATAAATAAGTAAAGTTAGGATATTTAGAACTGTTTACACCATAAATATTCAACGTTTAGTAATGAAGCAATTTTCCAGGCCAGTGCAATTTGGAGAAAAAAAATTGGGATATTTACAACTCACAATATATCTCTCACTCACTCATCACTCACTAACTCACTCACTCACTCACTCACTCACTCACTCACTCACTCACTCACTCACATACAGTGAGGGACAGAAGTATTTGATCCCCTGCTGATTTTGTACGTTTGTCCACTGACAAAGACATGATCAGTCTATAATTTTAATGGTAGGTTTATTTGAACAGTGAGAGACAGAATAACAACAAAAAAATCCAGAAAAACGCATGTTAAAAATGATATAAATTGATTTGCATTTTAATGAGGGAAATACGTATTTGACCCCTCTGCAAAACATGACAAGGTACTTGGTGGCAAAACCCTTGTTGGCAATCACAGAGGTCAGACGTTTCTTGTAGTTGGTCACCAGGTTTGCGCACATCTCAGGAGGGATTTTGTTCTACTCCTCTTTGCAGATCTTCTCCAAGTCATTAAGGTTTCGAGGCTGACATTCGGCAACTCGAACCTTCAGCTCCCTCCACAGATTGTCTGTGGGATTAAGGTCTGGAGACTGGCTAGGCCACTCCAGGACCTTAATGTGCTTCTTCTTGAGCCACTCCTTTGTTGCCTTGGCCGTGTGTTTTGGGTCATTGTCATGCTGGAATACCCATCCACGACCCATTTTCAATGCCCTGGCTGAGGGAAGGAGGTTCTCACCCAAGATTTGACGGTACATGGCCCTGTCCATCGTCCCTTTGATGCGGTGAAGTTGTCCTGTCCCCTTAGCAGAAAACACCCCCAAAGCATAATGTTTCCACCTCCATGTTTGACGGTGGGGATGGTGTTCTTGGGGTCATAGGCAGCATTCCTCCTCCTCCAAACACGGCGAGTTGAGTTGATGCCAAAGAGCTCGATTTTGGTCTCATCTGACCACAACACTTTCACCCAGTTCTTCTCTGAATCATTCAGATGTTCATTGGCAAACTTCAGACGGGCCTGTATATGTGTTTTCTTGAGCAGGGGGACCTTGCGGGTGCTGCAGGATTTCAGTCCTTCACGGCGTAGTGTGTTACCAATTGTTTTCTTGGTGACTATGGTCCCAGCTGTTTTGAGATCATTGACAAGATCCTCCCGTGTAGTTCTGGGTTGATTCCTCACCGTTCTCATGATCATTGCAACTCCACGAGGTGAGATCTTGCATGGAGCCCCAGGCCGAGGGAGATTAAGCATGGAGCCCCAGGCCGAGGGAGATTGACAGGTCTTTTGTGTTTCTTCCATTTGCGAATAATCGCACCAACTGTTGTCACCTTCTCACCAAGCTGCTTGGCGATGGTTTTGTAGCCCATTCCAGCCTTGTGTAGGTCTACAATCTTGTCCCTGACATCCTTGGAGAGCTCTTTGGTCTTGGCCATGGTGGAGAGTCTATCTATCTCCCATGGGATCATTAAGGGTCAAAACAAGGCCAAACTCCAGTGATCCCACTGCCCGGGGCTGGCTGATTTGGCAGCTTTAGGAACAGTCTGCTATCGATTTGTGATTTACACTGATACCATAATCCTAGATCAATAAGGCCGATAGCGGAATTGATGAGGAAAGTGGTGGAGGGGCTAGCCTCCAGCCTCAGACAGTGGAACTAGAGAGAGAGACAGCAGGAAGAGAGAGAAGAGACAGATCTATCAAAAGAAGAGGCAGGCAGGGCTGGAGGCTAGCCCCTGAAGGTGGTGGGTGGTGGAGAATAATCATTAAAACCAGACCTGGGTACAGACAGAGTACATCTACATTTTGGAGGGAGCCAGCTGACTGGCTGCTGTAACGGTGAGTCAGTTGAGACATGCCAGTCCCTTGCTTCTTCCTTATTTGTTTGTAGTTTCTAATGATTTAAACATCTATTGCTCATGAGGCGCTGGGCAACCCTGAGCAGGTTACATTACTATTCCCTCTTATCCCCCAGAATACCATATTCTGGAAGAAGAACTGTCATTTTCTACTCTTCAATAAAGTCTAATCCTTAATTATAGATGAATAAATTCGGGCAGGTCTATAGAGACGGAAACCTATGCTGGTGTTTTCTCTCTCTCCCTCTCTCTCATTTAATCACCATGACACTGAATCACCCCAGCCTGGAATCTGAGGACGCAGCCGCTCATTATTAGATCAGTCGTACTGTACTGTATGAAAGTTGGTGTGAGTGATTTTGTTTGTCTGTGTGTAGTACAGACTGTATGTGGGAAAGAGAAAGAAAGAGAGTGAGCGTGAGAGCTGGACTGCTGGAGGGGTGTCATCCATAATTAGTCTGTCCTCACTCTGCGCGCCCTGTGTTATTAAATGATCCTCAGCATGCAGTGCTCTCTATTATTTTAATAAATCACCCCAAAGAATAACTCGCCGCAGACCTCCAAACCGATAACCTACACTTCCTCCTGCCCCTAAACCTATTATAGCCTTTAATTGATTAAATTACCAGTCACGGTTCTCAGGGGAGAAAGCGCCTGTGATGCAGTTAAGAACCCCCCCCCCAACCAACCCCACCATCCCCCAACCTGGTGCAAAATTTTTTATGATCATTACATTTAAGATAAACTAATTACAGGGAACAGCATTCCTGCATTCCCGTGATCGATGACATGACTTCAACAGTATCCTAATTCACTTAGAGGCCTTCTGCTGCCCAGTCACACGCAGCACAGCACAGTCATGATGAATTAGAGTGGGGCTCTCTCCACCACCGCCACACTCCCTGTCCCTGACAGACAGCCAGCCAGTCAGTCTCTCTGCTCTGATAGTCATCCTCTGACCCCACTACAGTCGGGAGATTTAACATGGCTAGACACTCAGTCATCAGTAGGGTCCAGAGTTTTTCCTGGTCAGGGCCTGTATCCACAATGCATCTCAGAGTAAGAGTGCTGTTCTAGGATCAATTTTGACTATTAGATAATAATGAATAAGATCATATGGACAGATCCTAGATCAGCACTTCTACTCTGAGATGCTTTGTGGATACAGGGCCCTTGACATATTCTCAGGAAAAACTCTGCCATTCTAAAACATGCCTTTATGGAGGAGTTGGAGAGATAATTCAGGGTCTATCTCTACTGAAACATTCCAGTCCAGGTTAATCTCAAATTCAACCAAGACCATGGGGCCATGCTGAAAAGCCACCTAAACCTTGTGCTGAAAAATGGAAATGAACATGTTGTCTATGTGCTGTCCTCACTATTTACTGTATATCTCTGAGCTGTTGGGTTGTATTCACACACTTCTGTCTTCATTATAGGCCTAGTCTTTGTCTCTGGAGCTTGGGCTTGTCATTGGTCTGTTAGAACGATGTCTCCTGTTTTAAGAGTGGTGTAACATTCCAAGCCTGACTTTGGAGCACCTTCAACCATTAAGGGAAGAGGCCGGGGAAAACAGCCCTCTACAATCTTGGAATGATTTCGCCATGCCGCAAAGCCACGTGAAAATCCGCTTTGGAGTAGACAACGAGAGCAGAGGACAAGATGTCAGAAATGATCTAGTGTTTAAAAACAAAAAGTAGAGCACTGTTGAAAAGTACCACATTTTGAACTGAAACCATTCAAACTGCCTAGAGACTACATGTATTTCAACATTTATTTCAACATTTAAATCCTAGGGCCTATGTTCTAGAAGGCTTCCCATCATCAAAGACCCACTGCAACCAGCCAGCCAGCCAGTCAGCAGGGCTCAGTCAATAGGGGTCCTGATCCTAAACCACAGAGCCAGTTCACCTCAGCTCCTCCTCATAATCCTTCCATGTGTAGTAGCAGCATGTATGAGTATCTGTGTCATTGATTATCTGAGAACGTCAGAGTTGACTATACTATTCTGTATGTGGGTTGTCTGTATGTCAAACACTAAGCTATCCTGGTCAAAGGTGTAATAGTCAGTTAAACAAGCCAAGGCATTAATGTTGCAACCCTGGCTTTGTAGTATGGAAGTCAATGACAGATATAATTACAGCTATTGGAAGGAAGGGTAAAATTGTCATTATAGAGGTTACCATTTTAGAAAGCTATTTATCCTCTGGATATAACAAAAAGGAGAGAGAGAGAGAGAGCGAACAAGAGAGAGCGAACGAGAGAGAGAGAGAATGAGAGAGAGAGAGAGCGAGAGAGAGAGAGAACGAGAGAGAGAGCGAGAGAGAAAGAGAACGAGAGAGAGAGCGAGAGAGAAAGAGAACGAGAGAGAGCGAGAGAGAGAGAGAGAGAGAGAGAGAGAGAAGCTCAGGGCTATAAACCCTGAGTAAATTAAGATGCAAACAAAGGAACACACATTAAGCACATTGCATGACTGTGATTAATTTACGAGAGACTCCAGTTATTGAGAAAATAAATTCTGACCAAGTGAGATTAAATGTGCCATTAAGAGAACAGAGAAATAACGTCCGTTTTAATTACACACATCAGTTATAGAGAACACAGGGCTTTGACCTTGATGGCTGCTAACCTGCAGGTAACAAAGGTGTGATGCTGAGAGTTGGTGTTTGGATGCACTACCACAAGCTTCAGGCCGAGTTAGGCGGTTGTTGAAATTCAATTGCTTAATTTCCTGCTTTCCTTCAACTCCTGTCCTTCGTGACCACTGATGGTGAATGGGCAGGATAATATAATATACGTCTGATCAGTGGCCATTAGGGAAAAGAGATGAAAAAAAAAAGACATTCAAAATTGGGATGTAGCAAAAATGATGAGTGTGTTTGTGCCTGTGTGTGTGAGTGAGTGTGTGCTTGGCCTGACTCTCTATAGCAGATGTGGCCCCCTCCCCTGGCCTGGCCTTCTACTGCTGTGTTGTGTGTTGGTAGAGCAGAGTAGAGCAGAGCACACTGTGTCAGACCACGCTCCTCCCCTGGGTCTCTGTGAGTAGCCTGACATGCTGACTAGACTGGGCACGGGCATGAGTCCATCGCGCGCATGTTGATTTTGTCCGCGATCAGGACACACAGGTTGAAATATCAAAAATGAACTCTGAATCAACTATATTCATTTGGGGACAGGTTGAAACGCATAAAACATTCATGGCCATTTAGCTAGCTTGCTGTTACTAGCTAATTTGTACTGGGAGATAAACATTGGGTTGTTCTTTTACCTGAAATGCACAAGGTCCTCTACTCCGACAATTAATCCACAGATAAAAGGGTAAACCTAGTTAGTTTCTAATAATCCATCCTCCTTCAGGCTTCTTCTTCTTCTTTGACAACCAACTTTAAGGTGCATTACCACCACCAACTGGACTGGAGTGTGGACCTCAGTTCATCTTTCAATCACCCACATGGGTATATGCTCCTAAAAACCAATGAGGAGATGGGAGAGGCGGGACTTGCAGTGCGTCAAGCGTCAAAAATGTTCTATTTTAGCACCTGACTACGCAGACGCTCGTTGACGCACGTGAGCAGTTTGGATGAAATGATTGAATAACATGTATGTGTCCATTTATTTTTGCAACCCGAGCGGTGTGGTCAGCATGTGAGCCCAGAATACTGACACACTCATTCCAGCTGCTGCTAACAATCTAATGAAGCCTATCGTTACTCATGAGTTTTAGACTGGGGGAGAGAGAGAAAAAATACCTCTAGATATAGTCATAGAGTATAAACATTATCGCTACACAAACAGAATGGTTTGGAGGGGTCTTGATAAAATATCATTGCTGATGTAAAACTGGGTATTACCAGGTCATCATAATACTGTTCTGAACCTCTGTAGACGGCCCAGGTTTGTTTTGCAAACAGGATGACAATCTGTATTCATCATTGTAATGTAGATTGATTCAGTACCAGCTGCCAGCTCCTAGTACTGTAAACAGTGCTTCAACACCCACCCTGCTATTGTAGCAACCCAGTAAAATGCATTTCTTATAGTTCTACTGACCATTTAATTATGTCCTGTTTTAGAGCTGAACAGCAGAGCCTATGTCAAGTCAGTTAGAGACAGATCTGTTATCCATTAGCTGACCTAATGTATAAAGTCTGCATCCCAAATGGCACTACTTTTGACCAGATCCATATGGGACCTGTTCAAAAGTAGTGAACTACATAGGGAATACGGTGCCATTTGGGACGCAGGCAAAGCCTAGTACTAAGGCTGTACGATTACAATGGGCTCATTCATTGGCAATTTATTGTGACAGTTGTGCCTTTTGGATTTGATGCTTGTCATATCTGTAATCCCTCATGCTGTATATTTCATAGAAAAGCAAGGCAGGGTATTGAATAATGAAGAGGTTCGAACATTAGCTAGCTACCACAGGAAACATTCAGAGTTGGCCAGCGCTTTGCCTGTGACTTGTGTCAGCTAGCGCTAGCTTGTAAATATGCAGGTTCCCCCGAAAGCCATGAGTGAGTTAGCTCCTTATTGGTGGCCAACAATAAAGGTTCAGAGGGGATTAACACCACATGACATTAATCATCACAGCCGCTCTGGTTCTGAGAACACCTGCCTGTAACAATCTCAGAGAAAAACACACAAATGAAAAATTCACTCAACTTGATGGGAGGAGGTAGGTGAAGAGGTGTGTGTTTTGACAGGGCGCAAGAAAACATCAATTGAAGGGAGAGTGGATCCGCAGCGAAAACACATACATAAATTAGGTGAAAATCTGGAGAGTGTACTGCTTGTTGAGAGGCACACTGAGGCCCATCTAATTACCCCAACAGAGGCCAGGGCTGGCATACACACACGGCCGCCTGATTTTGTCTGAAAGTGGGCCTGAAAAAGCTTGTTATCATTTTTCAAACCATTTTCCTGCAATTCTACACTGTTTCTTAACAGGGGGAATAAATATTTATATGAACAGAACACCATTTTTCTTTTTGGCACAATAAATTATATTGAAAAAGTATTTTAATGGCTAGATTACTAATATAGTCCCTTCCCTGAAAATCCCTTCCCCCAATCACACATGCTCACGCACACAGGATTCCGGAGGCGTCAGAGCCACTGAATGCGATGTGTATTTGTAATATCCTGAGAGTAAACAGCGATGCATCCAGCCCATGTCTCTGTGGATGTCACTGTGTCACGCTCACACGTGGACGGACAACACTGAGTCATGTTCACACGTGGACGGACAATACTGAGTCAAACCAGGTGGTGAATCGCATCTCTGCATGTCTGGCAGACATATCAGTATGGATGACGGATCACCACCTCAAGCTGAACCTTGGCAAGACGGAGCTGCTCTTCCTCCCGGGGAAGGACTGCCCGTTCCATGATCTCGCCATCACGGTTGACAACTCCGTTGTGTCCTCCTCCCAGAGTGCGAAGAGCCTTGGCGTGACCCTGGACAATACCCTGTCGTTCTCTGCTAACATCAAGGCGGTGACCCGATCCTGCAGGTTCATGCTCTACAACATTCGGAGAGTACGACCCTGCCTTACACAGGAAGCGGCACAGGTCCTAATCCAGGCACTTGTCATCTCCCGTCTGGATTACTGCAACTCGCTGTTGGCTGGGCTCCCTGCCTGTGCCATTAAACCCCTACAACTCATCCAGAATGCCGCAGCCCGTCTGGTGTTCAACCTTCCCAAGTTCTCTCCACGTCACCCCGCTCCTCCGCACACTCCACTGGCTTCCAGTTGAAGCTCGCATCTGTTACAAGACCATGGTGCTTGCCTATGGAGCTGTGAGGGGAACGGCACCTCCGTACCTTCAGGCTCTGATCAGTCCCTACACCCAAACGAGGGCATTGCGTTCATCCACCTCTGGCCTGCTGGCTCCCCTTCCTCTGCGGAAGCATAGTTCCCGCTCAGCCCAGTCAAAATTGTTCGCTGCTCTGGCACCCCAATGGTGGAACAAGCTCCCTCACGACGCCAGGACAGCGGAGTCACTCACCACCTTCCGGAGACATTTGAAACCCCACCTCTTTAAGGAATACCTGGGATAGGATAAAGTAATCCTTCTACCCCCCCCCCCCACCCCACCCCTCTTAAAAAAAGAATAATAATAATTGTAAAGTGGTTATCCCACTGGTTATAGGGTGAATGCACCAATTTGTAAGTCGCTCTGGATAAGAGCGTCTGCTAAATGACGTAAATGTAAAATGTAATGAGTCACGCTCACACGTGGACGGACAATACTGAGTCACGCTCACACCAGTGGCGGTCAGTGCCGTTTAAGATGAGGGAGGACGATTCTTTATTCATGAGCATGGCCTTATTTCTATTACAGCATATTGGATGACTCTCACTCATATTCCATTCATCCAGTTCAATGTAACAGCGATAGGTTTAGGCATGATACTCACATTTTTCTTATACCCATCATTAGGTGCTACAACCTAGCCTATGAATTAAAGATTACAACGTAGGTACACACAGGTCGAGAGACACATTTTAGGTGCGCTCTAAATGTTCTATTGCCATACTGGCTGGCAACGTTCTTATGCCTTGCATGCTAGCTAGCCAACAACGGCTAACTTACAGTCACATCAAACAGTGCAGCCAGAATAACAACAGTAGCTGCATTTGCATTTGTTTTAGCTGTTTTCTAGGTGACATTTATTTGGATACATCCATAACAATGAGCTAATGAGGCGCGATTTCGCCCGGCATAGGAAATGTGCTCTCTCGTCAGGAGAGAGTTGTTCAGAGGGGCTAGCCAACAACACAGCTTACACAAACAATAATGTAATTATTAGTCCAACAGCTGTAAACAGTCAGTAAACAGTTACACCGGTGGGCCACGGTGGCAATAAATTAGTAATACCAAAAGCTTACCTTGACTTGAAAGAGTTCCAGTGTTGTGTTGGAAAGTCATAGCCAGCTAACATAGCACCCCTCTGTTTGAGCAGGGTGTTTCAGTAGGCTAAACTAGCTAGCTGCATTTGTTAGTGAAACTGAATGTGAAAGAAAATGACGAAATCTCTCTCTCTCTATTTCTCTCTTGCTTCTCCTTCATTTTGGAAGACTGTTCAACTATTGTCTTTCTCTCTCTTTGAGACATTTTATACACTGCAGTGCTAGCTAGCTGTAGCTTATGCTTTCAGTACTAGATGAATTCTCTGATCCATTGATTGGGTGGATAACATGTCAGTTCATGCTGCAAGAGCTCTGATTGGCTGGAGGACGTCCTCCTGAAGTTGTCATAATTACTGTGTAAGTCTATGGAAGGGGGTGAGAACCATGAGCCTCCTAGGTTTTGTATTGAAGTCAATGTACCCAGAGGAGGACAGAAGCTCCACTGGCTCACACATGGATGGACAACACTGAGTCATGCTCACACATGGACGGACAACACTGAGTCACGCTCACACATGGACGGACAACTAGCTGGCTAGATCACACTGACTGACTCATGCCAACCAACACACAGCCAGCTATCCCTCAGAGAGACACACACACAGGGCTGTAGACAGACAGGCCATCTCACAACACTATGCAGAGATCATCCACACACCCAGCTCTCACTGGTAATAGTCACTAAAGCCTTGACCCCTGACCTCTGGGCTGAGGCTGTATCCAGGATGCATGGATACACATAAAACATCAACACACACACACTTACAGTGCACAGTAGGGCCATAGAGAATAATCTGCCCTGCACAAACTACTAGTAGTGAGTGGCACTGTGAATAGAGAGTGGACTCCATGAGATGACTGTGTGTCAGGGAATGGCGAGCGGGTAGGTGGGCAGGCACACAGCCCTCATCTGCTCTGCTCTGCTGCTGTCTCTGCTCTGGTAAACAAGGACTGGGACGACAAGGTTAGGATTTTGCTCTTTCTGCAAAGCAATAATGTATTCCAGCCGGCTAATGGCCTCGGCTCCAATTAATCTGATTGTCGGTGAGCGGGGCTGAGCCGGGCTGAGCGGGCTGTCTCAGCGCATTTGCCGTACACTGTCACCATACACACACAGCGTGCACACACACATTCACACACATAGACAGGCGCATGCACACACACACACACACACACACACACACACACACACACACACACACACAAGCGCATGTGCACATATATATATATATATATATATATATATACATATATTTATATATATATACACACACACAGACACACAGGCAGGCATGCACGCACGCGCACACGCGCACACACACACACACACACACACACACACACACACACACACACACACACACACACACACACAAGCCACAGGAGGATGGTGGCACCTTAATTGGGGAGGACGGGCTCTTGGTAATGGCTGGAGCGGAATAGGTGGAATGGTATCACATGGTTTCCAGGTGTTTGATGCAATTCCATTTGCTCCGTTCCGGCCATTATTATGAGCAGTCCTCCCCTCAGCAGCCTCCTGTGACACAAACGCACGCACACTCGCACACACTAACTTCAGTACAGTACCATCCACCCCATTCAGCCTGAGGAGGGAGGCTGCCTGCTTGCCTGCCGTCCAGCGTGCGGCATGGCCAAACACGGTGGTAATGCAGCAGTTATTACACAGCCACAGTGCATTAGCATCAACACACCTGACCTCTCACCCCAGCATCACTGTGCTACAGCAGTCACTGTAGTTGCTGCCATTAGCATCACTGATGGAGTGAGTCCATTGTGTTAATGCATCCATCTTCTCCCACTGAATCATCATATCACATACATGACGTTGCCCTCTGGGTCCACACACACATCATCCACTCCCACCGGATCAGTGTGTGTGGACCTCATTGTTCTCTTATATCCATTTCCTGCTCATCTGTGTTTAGGGAGATGAAAGTCAGCCCACTGTTGTAATAACAGAACACTGCTAATTGATTTACTGTTTGTTCCAATCAACAGTAAATGACAGTCTAGTTACTGTTATGCAGTTGTATCAGTGTGTTCAGTCATGATGTTCAGTGGCTTGATGAGCTCTTTAATAACAGGCCTTTATTATGTACAATGATTATGCTGTGTGAAGATTAGTATACTGCCGAAGTTTCTTGAGTGGCAGCTGCTTTGAGAGGGAGGAGGGTTTACTATAGAGCTGGAAGCCCCAGAGGAGGGGCTGTGTGACTGAGCGACTCCCTGTGAATCTCTCGGAATATTGACAAGGCAGCAGTAACTGTGAAGTGCTTGGAAAGCCAGACCTACTTTATTGTAGCAACTCTGCTTGAAGTTATTAGTCAAAGACAGATGGCGGAGAATAAACATCTACAAATGTCAGACGAGACGTGTGAGATCCGGAGGCGCTGGCTGTCGGTTATCCCACATAAACACCAACTGCTGTGACATCACTAAGTGGAAGCTAGTATAGAGGAGACGCTGTCTATCTTAGACAGGTGGGGTGTGGCTAATGATGGATTTACTGTCTCTGCCGTAAAAACAACAGCATTTAACATGACAACATGAGGCTAGATTACATTACCGTTTCAAATGTCCACATTTCCTGTTCAATTTCTCTTCGTGAAGATGTTTGCAATCTGATTTCTAAAAGACGATAAAATTGCAGTCTCTTAAAAAATCTGTAAAGCCACTTGAGGGCAGGGAAGCACCAAGTGCATATTGAATACAATGTAAACAAGACATACTAGACTTACAAGATTACTGACATCATCCTATGTTGTTTAGGAGTCAATTACCTGGTCATTGGATGACACCTACATTTACATTTACATTTTACTCATTTAGCAGACGCTCTTATCCAGAGCGACTTACAGTTAGTGAGTTACACCTGGTTGTGTTCCAGCAGCCCTTTACACAAAACACTCCCATTATTTAACTAACCCCTGTCAGGTAGCGAGTCCCTCCCTGTAGGCTGTGTCGTCCTTTACGTCACCTCTAAAATGCACTGTATGCTATGACTAGGAGCCACAGCAATGGATGCATATAGACCAGTGGAGTAAATGAGGCTGTGTACACATCAAACGGCAGCCTGGAACATACAGCAGCATGCCAACATGGCTTAAGCCATGCATGGAGATGAATATGCTGCGATGCGTCTTTGTCCTCAGTCTTTGTCTTGGGTGCTGAGGGAGGCATTGGCTTATCCTGGCAGTGCTATTGTACCCTTCTATCCTTTTCATTGCAAGGCACAAAATTTGAGCATAAATAATTTGGAGAGCTTCCAGATATTTTTTTTCTTTCTCAGTGTATTTTCTTGTCTTCCCTGGGTTGCTCATTTGCACTTGAAAAACTGGCTGCCCTGTGGACCTGGTGCACTTTTATGATGGAAACTGACAGTCAGATGAAGCAGGTTTCCCAGTCCCTCCCCCAATCACCCCCCCACTCCTCAAATGTACATTTATAATGCCGATGGAACGGCGGGCTTCAGTGGCAGGGAAGATGACAACATTAAAGTGAGAAGTGGGTGTTCTATTTTCACCTTTTCCGCTTTGATAAATATCTGCTGGGATGTCATTTACAAATGAAATATTCCTAGTTAAACAAAAATAAAGGTGGTTTTCTCAGCAAAAACATCCCCTCTTCCTGCAACTCTGTCTCTTTAAGGGTAAGTATTATGCACTTTGTGTCTTGGTCTGACATCTGGCAATATGTTACACTAGATAAACCATAGCGTTTTATATCTAGAGGCTGAGGTGGCACTTCAAGCTATATGCTTTCTCTTTGCATTGGACAGGATGTTATGTTTACGTATTAACAGAGCAGGTAAGACAGGCAGGTGAGCTATGTTTTACTGTGTATAAGGTAAGCTGCATCTATCACTGGCAGGAGGCTGGAGTGTACAACACCTCAGTGTCAAAACACAGCAGTAAACAACCAGAAGCATCAAGCTGCAGACTCATATCTTGTGTCTGTCACACTGTGAACGGATGAAAGACAAATTTAATAAATGACATCCTGTTGTTCATATCATATCATAGATATAAACAGCCAAAATCTTCTGGGGATAAACCAGACAGCAGATAAATACATATTTTTTGTGGTGCACCCAAGAGCGCTTTTTGGCTTTACAGTCTTCTTCAGTGTGTAGGTAAAATGTTATTTTAATTCAAAACAGCATTTGTAGGGAACAACCGATGAGCAGAAGGCTGTAAAGCCGAAACATCTGTGTACGCTATCCCTGATGCAGTGAAAATAATACAAAACTTGAATAATGAAGTAAGCTTTATGCTACATCTTTCTGAGTGCGGCCCCATTACATCTTTATTTTGGTCTGAATTGGCGGGTTTTACGCACCAGCCAAGCTTCTGGGAGAGCGCCATGGTTCTCTTTTGATTAGCAAATGGTGGTCACACCAGATACTGACTGGTTTTCTGATCCATGCCCCTACCTTTATTTTTTAAGCTATCTGTGACCAACAGATGCATATCTGTATTCCCAGTCATGTGAAATCCATAGATTAGGGCCTAATGAATTTGTTTCAATTGACTGATTTCCTTATATGAACTGTAAGCAAAATCTTAGAAATTGTCGCATGTTGCGTTTATATATTTTTTGCAACAATATATAGTGTATAAGATAGTGTACAAGAGGTCATGAAATAGTGTATAAGAGGTCATACAATACGTTTTGTAGTGATTCCTATGTTGCTGATGTAAATAATATTTGCTGGTCTGTGGTGTGTAATGAGGAGCAACCAGGCGCTGCACTGGACAAATTTATGAAATTGCTTATTCCAGTTACTAATAAGCATGCACCCATTACCCGTGGGTTGATGAGGAATTGAAAAATGGTATGGTTGAGAGGGATGAGGCAAAAGGAATGGCAAATAAGTCTGGTTGCACAACCGATTGTCAAACGTACTGCAAATTGAGAAATCTAAACTGAATAAAAAGAAGAAGAAACTATACTATGAAACAAAGACAAATTATATAAAGAATGATAGTAAAAATTTTGGGGAGTTCCTTAAATTAAAATGTTGGGCAAAAAGGCAAACTCAGCTCCATCATTCATTGAATCAGATGGCTCATTCATCACAAAACCCACTGATATTGCCAAATACTTTAATTATGCTTTTATCGTCAAGATTAGCAAATTTAGGCATAACATGCCAGCAACAAATGCCAACACCACACATCCAAGTATAACTGACCAAATTATGAAAGAGAAGTGAGTGTGGAAGAGGTGAAAAAAGGATTGTTGTCTATCAACAATGACAAGCCACCTGGGTCTGACAACTTGGATGGAATATTATTGAGGATAATAGCGGACGATATTGCCACTCCTATTTGCCATATCTTCAATCTAAGCCTACAAGAAAGTGTGTGCCCTCAGGCCTGGAGGGAAGCAAAAGTAATTCCACTACCCAAGAATAGTAAAGCCCCCTTTAGTGGTTCAAATAGACAACCAATCAGCCTGTTACCAACCCTTAGTAAAGTTTTGGAAAAAATGGTTTTTGACCAGATACAATGCTATTTTACAGTAAACAACTTGACAATAGACTTTTAGCACGCTTATAGGGAAGGTCATTCAACATGCACGGCACTTACACAAATGACTGATGATTGGCTGAGAGAAATTGATGATAAACAGCTTGTGGGAGCTGTTTTGTTAGACTTCAGTGTGGCTTTTGACATTATCGATCATAGTCTGCTGCTGGCTTTACAAGTTGAGGTGACTAAACTGCTTGCAGTAACCCTGGATTGTAAACTGTCATGGTCAAAACATGTTAATGCAACAGTAGCTAAGACGGGGAGAAGTCTGTCCATAATAAAGTGCTGCTCTGCCTTCTTAACAACACTATCAACAAGGCAGGTCTACAGGCCCTAGTTTTTTCGCACCTGGACTACTGTCCAGTCGTGTGGTCAGATGCAATTGAAAGTGAAAATTACAAATGAAAATTACAATTGACCCAGAACAGGGCAGCACGGCTTGCCCTTAAATGTACACAGAGAGCTAACATTAATAATATGCATGTCAATCTCTCATGGCTCAAAGTAGATGAGAGATTGACTTCATCACTAATTGTTTTTGTTAGAATTATTAACATGCTGAATGCACCGAGCTGTCTGTTTAAACTACTAGCACACAGCTCGGACACCCATGCATACACCACAAGACATGCCACTAGAGGTCTCTTCACAATCCCAAAGTCCAGAGCAGACTATGCGCACAGTTCTACATAAAGCCATGACTACATGGAACTCTATTCCACATCAAGTAATTGATGCAAGCAGTAGAATCAGATTGAAAAAAACTGATAAAAATAAACCTTATTGAACAGCGGGGACTGTGAAGAGACACAGGCACAGACACACATACACATGATAACAAACGCACTCTACACACACGTACACATGGATTTTGTATTGTAGATATGTGATAGAAGAGTAGTGGCCTGAGGGAACACACTTAATGTGTTGTGAAAAGTGTTATGAAATGTAATGTCATGTAATATTTTTAATTGTATATAACTGCCTTAATGTTGCTGGACCCCAGGAAGAGTAGCTAATGGGGATCCTTAATAAATACAAATATGTTGAAGACATTTTTTACTCCTTGTAAACACCACAGGAGGTGTTGTGTTTTTAGTACGCGTCTAAGTAAAGCCATATCCTAGTCTACCACATCTGTATGCTACATGAGCTTATTCAATGTCAATAGCAACACATTTTCTGAAAATCATACAGATATTTTATGCTAATATGGTTTTCCAAATGGAGCAGGAGGGGATGGCTGCCGTTTTACAGGCTCCTAACCAATTGTGCTATTTTGTGTGTTTTTTTCGCATTGTTTGTAACTTATTTTGTACAAAATGTTGCTGATACTGTCTCTTATGACCGAAAATAGCTTCTGTATATCAGAACAGCGATTACTCACCTCGAACTGGACGAAGATTTTTTCTTTAATGAGTCTGACCTGAAGGATATACTGTTTCTCCCAGACCAGGCCCAAATCCCTATCATTCGCATGAAGAAAAGACGGAGCTACAGGGGGCGCTGATCCGGGTGCATTGTGAGAATTAATCGGTGAGTTGGTAACCTGCCTCTACCATCAGGTTATATTGGCCAACGTGCAATCACTGGAGAATAAACTGGATGAGCTCCGTTAGAGACTATCCTACCAACGGGACATTAAAAACTGTAATATCTTATGTTTCACTGAGTCGTGGCTGAACAACGACTCAGATAATATACAGTTGGCTGGGTTTTCTGTGCATCAGCAGGACAGAACAGCTACGTAAGATGAGGGGTGGTGGTGTGTGTCTATTTGTCAATAACAGCTGGTGCACAATGTCTAATAATAAGGAAGTCTCGAGGTACAGTGAGGGAAAAAAGTATTTGATCCCCTGCTGATTTTGTACGTTTGCCCACTGACAAAGAAATGATCAGTCTATAATTTTAATGGTAGGTTTATTTGAACAGTGAGAGACAGAATAACAACAACAAAATCCAGAAAAACGCATGTCAAAAATGTTATAAATTGATTTGCATTTTAATGAGGGAAATAAGTATTTGACCCCCTCTCAATCAGAAAGATTTCTGGCTCCCAGGTCTCTTTCATACAGGTAACGAGCTGAGATTAGGAGCACACTCTTAAAGGGAGTGCTCCCAATCTTGTTACCTGTATAAAAGACACCTGTCCACAGAAGCAATCAATCAATCAGATTCCAAACTCTCCACCATGGCCAAGACCAAAGAGCTCTCCAAGGATGTCAGGGACAAGGTGGAATGGGCTATAAGACCATCGCCAAGCAGCTTGGTGAGAAGGTGACAACAGTTGGTGCGATTATTCGCAAATGGAAGAAACACTAAAGAAATTTCAATCTCCCTCGGCCTGGGGCTCCATGCAAGATCTCACCTCGTGGAGTTGCAATGATCATGAGAACGGTGAGGAATCAGCCCAGAACTACACGGGAGGATCTTGTCAATGATCTCAAGGCAGCTGGGACGATAGTCACCAAGAAAACAATTGGTAACACTACGCCGTGAAGGACTGAAATCCTGCAGCGCCCGCAAGGTCCCCCTGCTCAAGAAAGCACATATACAGAGCCGTCTGAAGTTTGCCAATGAACATCTGAATGATTCAGAGGAGAACTGGGTGAAAGTGTTGTGGTCAGATGAGACCAAAATCGAGCTCTTTGGCATCAACTCAACTCGCTGTGTGTGGAGGAGGAGGAATGCTGCCTATGACCCCAAGAACACAATCCCCACCGTCAAACATGGAGGTGGAAACATTATGCTTTGGGGGTGTTTTTCTACTAAGGGGACAGGACAACTTCACCGCATCAAAGGGACGATGGACGGGGCCATGTCCCGTCAAATCTTGGGTGAGAACCTCCTTCCCTCAGCCAGGGCATTGAAAATGGGTAGTGGGTGGGAATTCCAGCATGACAATGACCCAAATCACACGGCCAAGGCAACAAAGGAGTGGCTCAAGAAGAAGCACATTAAGGTCCTGGAGTGGCCTAGCCAGTCTCCAGACCTTAATCCCATAGAAAATCTGTGGAGGGAGCTGAAGGTTCGAGTTGCCAAACATCAGCCTCGAAACCTTAAGGACTTGGAGAAGATCTGCAAAGAGGAGTGGGACAAATCCCTCCTGAGATGTGTGCAAACCTGGTGGCCAACTACAAGAAATGTCTGACCTCTGTGATTGCCAACAAGGATTTTGCCACCAAGTATTAATCATGTTTTGCAGAGGGGTCAAATACTTATTTCCCTCATTAAAATGCAAATCAATTTATAACATTTTTGACATGCGTTTTTCTGGATTTTTTTGTTGTTATTCTGTCTCTCACTGTTCAAATAAACCTACCATTAAAATTATAGACTGATCATTTCTTTGTCAGTGGGCAAACATACAAAATCAGCAGGGGATCAAATACTTTATTCCCTCACTGTATTGCTCGCCTAAGCTAGAGTACCTCATGATAAGCTGTAGACCACACTATCTTCCAAGAGAGTTTTCATCTATATTTTCGTAACCGTCTATTTACTACCACAAACCGATGCTGGCACTAAGACCGAACTCAACAAGCTGTATAAGGCCATAAGCAAACAAGAAAATGCTCATCCAGAGGCGGCACTCCTAGTGGCAGGTGACTTTAATGCAGGCAAACTTAAATCCGGTTGACCTCATTTCTACCAGCATGTCACATGTGCAACCAGAGGAAAATAAACTCTAGACCGCCTTTACTCCACACACAGAAACGCATACAAAGCTCTCCCCCATCCTCCTGATTCCTGCTTACAAGCAAAAACTAAAGCAGGAAATACCAGTGACTCGCTCAATTCAGAAGTGGTTAGATGACATGTATGCTACGCTACAGGACTGTTTTGCTAGCACAGACTGGAATATGTTCCAGGATTTATCCAATGGCATTAAGGAGTATACCCCCTCAGTCACCGGCTTCATCAATAAGTGCATCAACGACGTCGTCCCCACAGTGACCGTACATACAGTACCAGTCAAAAGTTTGGACATTGACTTGGTACTGTTACACCCTGTATATAGCCTCGTTATTGTTATTTTATTGTGTTACTTTATTTTTTTATTTTTTTACTTTAGTTTATTTAGTAAATATTTTCTTAACACTATTTTCTTAAAACTGCATTGTTGGTTAAGTGCTTGTAATTAAGCATTTCACGGTAAGGTATTCGTCCCATTTGACAAATCAATTTTGATTTGATGACAAATTCGCTAGCTAGCTAACCAACCAACCACTGTAACAATGTATTTGAGAGACAACAAGTACTCATTGTGCAAATGTATTGATGTTTTCAATAAATATTAGCAGAGAAAATATAGTTTACATGTTGTCAACTGTATCCTTTGATTCTAAGCCAACCACAACTCCACGGTTGCGCACGCATCGGTTTTGTTGATAGCCCAATATAGGGGAAAAAATATAATAGTGTATTCATACCCCTTAACTTATTCCACACATTGCTGTGTTACAGCCTGAATTCAAAATGGTTCCATCTGTTTTTTTCTCTCACCCATCAACACACAAAAACCCATAATGACAAAGTGAAAACATATTTTTAGAAATGTTTGCTAATTTACAGAAATATCTAATTTACATAAGTATTCTCATCCCTCATCCCACATGTTAGAAACACCTTTGGCATCGATTACAGCTGTGAGTCTTTTTGGGTAAGTCTTTAAGAGCTTTTCACACCTGGATTGTACAATATTTACCCATTATTCTTTTCAAGCGTCTTCAAGCTCTGTCAAACTGGTTGTTCATCATTGCTAGACAACCATTTTCAAGTTTTGCCATACATTTTCAAGCAGATTTAAGTCAAACCTGTAACTCTGCCATTCAGGAACATTCACTGTCTTCTTGGTAAGCAACTCCAGCGTAGATTTGGCCTTGTGATCTAGGGTACTGTCCTGCTGAAAGGTGAATTCATCTCCCATTGTCTGGTGGAAAGCAGTTTTCCTCTAGGATTTTGCCTGTGCTTAACTCCATTCCGTTAATTTTTTATCCTGAAAAACTCCCCAGTCCTTAACGATTACAAGCATACCCATAACATGATGCAGCCACCACTATGCTTGAAAATTTGGGGAGTTTGGCTGAGTAATGTGTTGTATTGGATTTGCCCCAAACATAGCACTTTGTATTCAGGACAAAAAGTTAATTGCTTTGTAAAATGTATTACTTTAGTGCCTTGTTTCTGTACAGGATTCCTTATTTTCACTCTGCCAATTAGGTTAGTATTGTGGAGTAACTACAATGTTGTTGATCCATCCTCAGTTTTCTCCTATCACAGCCATTAAACTCTGTAACTGTTTTAAAGTCACCTTTGTTTTCATGGTGAAATCCGTGAGTGGTTTCCTGAGTTAGGAAGGCCGCCTGTATCTTTGTAGTGGCTGGGTGCATTGATACACCATCCAAATTGTAATGAATAACTTCACCATGCTCAAAGGGATACTCAATGTCTGCTTTTTTTTATTTTTACCCATCTACCAATAGGTGCCCTTCTTTGCGAGGCATTGGAAAACCTCACTGGTCTTTGTGGTTGAATCTGTGTTTGAAATACCCTGCTCGAATGAAGGACATTACAGATAATTGTATGTGTGGGGTTCAGAGATGAGGTAGTCATTCAAAAATCATGTTAAACGCTATTATTGCACACAGAGTGAGTCCATGCAAGTTGTGTGACTGCTTTAGCAAATCTTTCCTCCTGAACTTATTTAGGCTTGCCATAACAAATGGGTTGAGTACTTATTGACTGAAGACATTGCAGCTTTTCATTTCTAATTCATTTGTAAACATTTATAAAAGCACAATTCCACTTTGACATTATGGGGTATTGTGTATAGGCCAATAACAAAACATCGCAATTTTATCAATTTTATATTCAGGCTGTAAATGTGGAAAAGGTCAAGGGGTGTGAATGCTTTCTGAAGGCACAGTATATATTGAAAACTTTTTCCATTCCATTTAAATTTTTCAATTTCAAAGCAATTCAGCCAATAGCCATTGTATTTAGTTGCTCCCTTAATTTAAATTAACTGGACTGGCTATTTTCTGAGGCATTCTGTCGTGAAAGGCCCCAGAGTCTGCAACACCACTAAGCAAGGGGCACCACCAAGCAAGCGGCACCATGAAGACCAAGGAGCTCTCCAAACAGGTCAGGGACAAAGTTGTGGAAAAGTACAGATCAGGGTTGGGTTATAAGAAAATATCAGAAACTTTGAACATCCCACGGAGCACCATTAAATCCATTATTAAAAAATTTAATATATGGCACCACAACAAACCTGCCAAGAGAAGGCCGCCCACCAAAACTCACAACCAGGCAAGGAGGGCATTAAATCAGAGAGGCAACAAAGAGTCCAAAGATAACCCAGAAGGAGCTGCAAAGCTCCACAGTGGAGATTGGAGTATCTGTCCATAGGACCACTTTAAGCCGTACACTCCACAGAGCTGGGCTTTACAGAAGAGTGGCCAGAAAAAAGCCATTGCTTAAAGAAAAAAATAAGTGAACACGTTTGGTGTTCGCCAAAAGGCATGTGGGAGACTCCCCAAACATATGGAAGAAGGTACTCTGATCAGATGAGACTTAACATTTAAATTTTCGTCATTTAGCAGACGCTCTTATTAAGAGCGACTTACAAATTGGTGCATTCACCTTATGATAGCCAGTGGGACAACCACTTTACAATATATATATACAGTGGGGAGAACAAGTATTTGATACACTGCCGATTTTGCAGGTTTTCCTACTTACAAAGCATGTAGAGGTCTGTAATTTTTATCATAGGTACACTTCAACTGTGAGAGACGGAATCTAAAACAAATATCCAGAAAATCACATTGTATGATTTTTAAGTAATTAATTTACTTTACATCAGAAAAGCAGAACTTAATATTTGGTACAGAAACCTTTGTTTGCAATTACAGAGATCATACGCTTCCTGTAGGTCTTGACCAGGTTTGCACACACTGCAGCAGGGATTTTGGCCCACTCCTCCATACAGACCTTCTCCAGATCCTTCAGGTTTCGGGGCTGTCACTGGGCAATACGGACTTTCAGCTCCCTCCAAAGATTTTCTATTGGGTTCAGGTCTGGAGACTGGCTAGGCCACTCCAGGACCTTGAGATGCTTCTTACGGAGCCACTCCTTAGTTGCCCTGGCTGTGTGTTTCGGGTCGTTGTCATGCTGGAAGACCCAGCCACAACCCATCTTCAATGCTCTTACTGAGGGAAGGAGGTTGTTGGCCAACATCTCGCGATACATGGCCCCTTCCATCCTCCCCTCAATACAGTGCAGTCGTCCTGTCCCCTTTGCAGAAAAGCATCCCCAAAGAATGATTTTTCCATCTCCATGCTTCATGGTAGGGATGGTGTTCTTGGGGTTGTACTCATCCTTCTTCTTCCTCCAAACACGGCGAGTGGAGTTTAGACCAAAAAGCTCTATTTTTGTCTCATCAGACCACATGACCTTCTCCCATTCCTCCTCTGGATCATCCAGATGGTCATTGGCAAACTTCTGACAGGCCTGGACAAGCGCTGGCTTGAGCAGGGGGACCTTGCGTGCGCTGCAGGATTTTTATCCATGACGGCGTAGTGTGTTACTAATGGTTTTCTTTGAGACTGTGGTCCCAGCTCTCTTCAGGTCATTGACCAGGTCCTGCCGTGTAGTTCTGGGCTGATCCCTCACCTTCCTCATGATCATTGATGCCCCACGAGGTGAGATCTTGCATGGAGCCCCAGACCGAGGGTGATTGACCGTCATCTTGAACTTCTTCCATTTTCTAATAATTGCGCCAACAGTTGTTGCCTTCTCACCAAGCTGCTTGCCTATTGTCCTGTAGCCCATCCCAGCCTTGTGCAGGTCTACAATTTTAACCCTGATGTCCTTACACAGCGCTCTGGTCTTGGCCATTGTGAAGAGGTTGGAGTCTGTTTGATTGAGTGTGTGGACAGGTGTCTTTTATACAGGTAACGAGTTCAAACAGGTGCAGTTAATACAGGTAATGAGTGGAGAACAGGAGGGCTTCTTAAAGAAAAACTAACAGGTCTGTGAGAGCCGAATTCTTACTGGTTGGTAGGTGATCAAATACTTACAGTGGGGGGAAAAAGTATTTAGTCAGCCACCAATTGTGCACGTTTCTCCCACTTAAAAAGATGAGAGAGGCCTGTAATTTTCATCATAGGTACACGTCATCTATGACAGACAAAATGAGAATTTTTTCCAGAAAATCACATTGTAGGATTTTTAATGAATTAATTTGCAAATTATGGTGGAAAATAAGTATTTGGTCAGAACGTTTCTCAATACTTTGTTATATACATCTTTGTTGGCAATGACACAGGTCAAACGTTTTCTGTAAGTCTTCACAAGGTTTTCACACACTGTTGCTGGTATTTTGGCCCATTCCTCCATGCAGACCTTCTCCAGAGCAGTGATGTTTTGGGGCTGTCGCTGGGCAACACAGACTTTCAACTCCCTCCAAAGATTTTCTATGGGGTTGAGATCTGGAGACTGGCTAGGCCACTCCAGGACCTTGAAATGCTTCTTACGAAGCCACTCCTTCGTTGCCCGGGTGGTGTGTTTGGGATCATTGTCATGCTGAAAGACACAGCCACGTTTCATCTTCAATGCCCTTGCTGATGGAAGGAGGTTTTCACTCAAAATCTCACGATACATGGCCCCATTCATTCTTTCCCTTTACATGGATCAGTCGTCCTGGTCCCTTTGCAGAAAAACAGCCCCAAAGCATGATGTTTCCACCCCCATGCTTCACATTAGGTATGGTGTTCTTTGAATGCAACTCATCCTTCTTTGTCCTCCAAACACGACGAGTTGAGTTTTTACCAAAAAGTTATATTTTTGGTCTCATCTGACATTATGACATTCTCCCAATCCTCCTCTGGATCATCCAAATGGTCACTCTAGCAAACTTCTGACGGGCCTGGACATGTACTGGCTTAAGCAGGGGGACACGTCTCGCACTGCAGGATTTGAGTCCCTGGCGGCGTAGTGTGTTACTGATGGTAGGTCTTTGTTACTTTGGTCCCAGCTCTCTGCAGGTCATTCACTAGGTCCCCCCGTGTGGTTCTGGGATTTTTCCTCATGGTTCTTGTGATCATTTTGACCCCACGGGGTGAGATCTTGCGTGGAGCCCCAGATCGACTGAGATTATCAGTGGTCTTGTACGTCTTCCATTTTCTAATAATTGCTCCCACAGTTGATTTCTTCGAACCAAGCTGCTTACCTATTGCAGATTCAGTCTTCCCAGCCTTGTGCAGGTCTACAATTTTATCCCTGATGTCCTTTGACAGCTCTTTGGTCTTGGCCATAGTGGAGTTTGGAGTGTGACTGTTTGAGGTTGTGGACAGGTGTCTTTTATACTGATAACAAGTTCAAACAGGTGCCATTAATACAGGTAACGAGTGGAGGACAGAGGAGCCTCTTAAAGAAGAAGTTACAGGTCTGTGAGAGCCAGAAATCTTGCTTGTTTGTAGGTGACCAAATACTTATTTTCCACCATATTTGCAAACAATTCATAAAAATCCTACAATGTGATTTTCTGGATTTTTTTCCTCATTGTCTGTCATAGTTGACGTTCCTATGATGTACAGGCCTCTCTCATCTTTTTTAATGGGAGAACTTGCACAATTGGTGGCTGACTAAATACTTTTTTTCCCCACTGTAGTCATGCAATAAAATGAAAATTAATTACTTAAAAATCATACAATGTGATTTTCTGGATTTTTGTTTTAGATTCCGTCTCTCACAGTTGAAGTGTACCTATGATAAAAATTACAGTCCTCTACATGCTTTGTAAGTAGGAAAACCTGCAAAATCGGCAGTGTATCAAATACTTGTTCTCCCCACTGTATATATATATTTGTTTTTGGGGGGGGTGGGGTAAGGGGGGGTAGGTATGGAGGTGCCATTCCCCTCACAGCTCCGTAGGCAAGCACCATGGTCTTGTAGCAGATGCAAGCTTCAACTGGAAGCCAGTGGAGTGTGCGGAGGAGCGGGGTGACGTGAGAGAACTTGGGAAGGTTGAACACCAGATGGGCTGCGGCGTTCTGGATGAGTTGTAGGAGTTTAATGGCACAGGCAGGGAGCCCAGCCAACAGCGAGTTGCAGTAATCCAGACGGGAGATGACAAGTGCCTGGATTAGGACCTGTGCCGCTTCCTGTGTAAGGCAGGGTCGTACTCTGCGAATGTTGTAGAGCATGAACCTACAGGATCGGGTCACCGCCTTGATGTTAGCGGAGAACGACAGGGTGTTGTCCAGGGTCATGCCAAGGCTCTTTGCACTCTGGGAGGAGGACACAACGGAGTTGTCAACCGTGATGGCGAGATCATGGAACGGGCAGTCCTTCCCCGGGAGGAAGAGCAGCTCCGTCTTGCCGAGGTTCAGCTTGAGGTGGTGATCCGTCATCCACACTGATATGTCTGCCAGACTGGGGACACCAGTGGTGAGAGCATGTGGAGCGGAGACAGATTCTCGCCACGCCACCTGGTAGGAGCGACCTGTCAGGTAGGACGCAATCCAAGAGTGAGCCGCGCCGGAGATACCCAACTCGGAGAGGGTGGAGAGGAGGATCTGACTCGGACTCGGACTGGGAAACTGGTCAGAATTGAAGGAATGATGGATGGCGCTAAATACAGGGAAATTCTTGAGGGAAACCTGTTTCAGTCTTCCAGAGATTTGAGACTGGGACGGAGGTTCACCTTCCATCAGACCCTAAGCATACTGCTAAAGCAACACTTGAGTGGTTTAAGGGGAAACATTTTAATGCCTTGGAATGGCCTAGTCAAAGCCCAGACCTCAATCCAATTGAGAATCTGTGGTATTACTTAAAGATTGCTGTACACCAGCAGAACCCATCCAATTTGAAGGAGCTGGAGCAGTTCTGCCTTGAAGAATGGGCAAAAATCCCAGTGGCTAGATGTGCCAAGCTTATAGAGACATACCCCAAGAGACTTACAGCTGTAATTGCTGCAAAAGGTGGCTCTACAAAGTATTGACTTTGGGGGGGGGGGGGGTGAATAGTTATGCACGCTCACGTTTTCAGTTTTTTTGTCTTATTTCTTGTTTGTTTCACAATAAAACATATTTTGCATCTTCATGTTGTGTAAATCAAATGATACAAAACCCCCAAAAAGGTTGTAAGGCAACAACATAGGAAAAATGCCAAGGGGGGTAAATACTTTCGCAAGCCACTGTACATAATGGAGACGTTTCATATTCTAATCACCTTTCTGATGCCAGCCAGTTCAACATTACATTTCCTCATGTTTAATCTAGTTTGCTGAGCAGACTGTTTCCTTATGGACTATTACCTACATCTGTGCTTTGGGCTCATGGTATGTCAGGTCATACCTCATTCAAGGCTGGTGGAGAAATTAACCTGCTGAAACCTTCTATAGACACAGACAGACTGGCCTTAAAGGGTATGTGGACACCTGCTCGTTGAACATCTCATTCCACAATCATGGGCATTAATCATGGGCTTCTACTCTTCTGGGAAGGCTTTCCACTAGATGTTGGAACATTTCGGCAGGGACTTGCTTCCATTCAGCCACAAGAGCATTAGTGAGGTCAGGCACTGATGTTGGGTGATTAGGTCTGGCTCGCAGTCGGCATTCCAATTCATCCCAAAGGTGTTTGATGTGGTTGAGGTCAGGGCTCTGTGCAGGCCAGTCAAGTTCTTCCACACTGATCTCAACAAACTATTTCTGTATGGATTTCGCTTTGTGCACAGGGGCATTGCCATGCTGAAACAGGAAAGGGCCTTCCCCAAACTGTTGCCACAAAGTTGGAAGCACAGAATATTCTAGAATGTCATTGTATGCTGTTGCGTTAAGATTTCCCTTCACTGGAACTAAGGGGCCTAGCCCAAACCATGAAAAACAGCCCCAGACCATTATACCTCCTCCACCAAACTTTACAGTTAGCACTATGCTTTGGGGCAGGTAGCATTCTCCTGCCATCCGCCAAACTCAGATTTGTCTGTTGGACTGCCAGATGGTGAAGCGTGATTCATCACTCCAGAGAACGCGTTTCCACTGCTCCAGAGTCCAATGGTGGCGAGCTTTACACCACTCCAGCCGAGGCTTGGCATTGCGCATGGTGATCTTAGGCTCTTAGGCTTGTGTGCGGCTGCTCGGCCTTGGAAACCCATTTCACGAAGCTCCCGACGAACAATTATTGTGCTGATGTTGCTTCCAGAGGCAGTTTGGAACCCGGTAGTGAGTGTTGCAACCGTCCCGTTCTGTGAGCTTGTGTGGCCTACCACTACGCGGCTGAGCCATTGTTGCTCCTAGAGGTTTCCACTTCACAATAACAGCACTTACAGTTGACCGGGGCAGCTCTAGCAGGGCAGAAATGTGACGAACTGACTTGTTGGAAAGGTGGCATCCTATGATGGTGCCACTTTGAAAGTCACTTAGCTCTTCAGTACTGGCCATTCTACTGCCAATGTTTGTCTATGGAGATTGCATGGCTGTGTGCTCCATTTTATACACCTCTAAGCAACAGGTGTGGCTGCAATAGTCGAATCCACTAATTTGAAGGGGTGTGGCCATGTAGTGTACATTTTTGGACTTATAAATTAATGATATGTACCCAATTATTCTTGAAGCATATAACTTACAAATTCCTCATGAGCTTAGTCCAACTGTCGTACGCCATCAAAACCAAAAATATAACCTTGTTTTACTCCAATGTTTGTAAACAAAGTAAATGTTAACAAACACTCTATATCCTGAAAACATGATTAAAACTATAATGTTGATATCATTGATGGTCAGTCCTTGCATCCATAGCTCTGTCTATGAATTGGAGAGGTTACATTTCTCCAGCCCCATCCCTCAGAATACGTTGTTATTGTTTTTACTGCTGTTTGCTGCTTTAAAGCCACAATCTGTAATCCCCTTTTCAGCCAAACGGCAGCTCTTGGCAAGTATGGGTAGCTGCAGCCCAAAATGGCGACCGGAGTATGGGAGAGTGGGTGTGTCGAAAGGAGTGGGTGTGTGGAGGGCGAATCAGCTAATTGGGCAGATTTGTTGCCACTCAAGACCATTTTGCTGCACGACGAGTTGATAAGCCGGCGACCAGTACACCCATTTCCTCTAGATAGCACAGCCACAAAATCAAAGTGCCTGTTGACTTGGGGTGCTTTCTACTAGGTATTTCGGTAGTGTCACCAGCCCGGCAGTAGCTAACGTGGCCATTTTTCCCCCTCCCATGATTTTATTTCTAGTAGGAAAGCAGCCTACACAAGACATAACTAATATTGATAACCATCTAGATGTCACCTTGAGACATACAGTACATACAGTCTACTACGCAATGGGGAGGGCATGAACGGCAACAACACTGGGACACAGTGCCCTTCGCTCCCGCTTGACAAGCACTACTGTCCGGCAACGGTGTGGGAAGTAGCTACCTAGTAGCCAATATCAGGGTGACAGTCACTGTAAGAACCCACATGCAACGCATGAAGCAACAGCACACGCATCATCAATCATTATTTGTGTAAAACTAACAGTGAAATACGACTGACTCATCCTCTGGCTTAAAAACAGAAGGTACGGTAGCTCAGTGTACGGTCGCTCAGTGTACGGTCGCTCAGTGTACAGTCGCTCAGTGTACAGTCGCTCAGTGTACAGTCGCTCAGTGTACGGTCGCTCAGTGTACGGTCGCTCAGTGTACAGTCGCTCAGTGTACGGTCGCTAAGTGTACGGTCGCTCAGTGTACAGTCACTCAGTGTACGGTCGCTCAGTGTACAGTCGCTCAGTGTACAGTCGCTCAGTGTACAGTCGCTCAGTGTACAGTCGCTCAGTGTACAGTCGCTCAGTGTACAGTCGCTCAGTGTACAGTCGCTCAGTGTACGGTCGCTCAGTGTACAGTCGCTCAGTGTACGGTCGCTCAGTGTACGGTCGCTCAGTGTACAGTCGCTCAGTGTACAGTCGCTCAGTGTACAGTCGCTCAGTGTACAGTCGCTCAGTGTACAGTCGCTCAGTGTACGGTCGCTCAGTGTACGGTCGCTCAGTGTACAGTCGCTCAGTGTACAGTCGCTCAGTGTACAGTCGCTCAGTGTACAGTCGCTCAGTGTACAGTCGCTCAGTGTACAGTCGCTCAGTGTACAGTCGCTCAGTGTACGGTCGCTCAGTGTACGGTCGCTCAGTGTACAGTCACTCAGTGTACAGTCGCTCAGTGTACAGTCGCTCAGTGTACAGTCGCTCAGTGTACGGTAGCTCAGTGTACAGTAGTTGCGTGGTAAGAAACGGAAGAAAAAATAATGCTCAGGCCTCCTGAGTCCGTACGGGAGTTGCAGCGATGGGACAAGACTGTAACTACCAATTGGATATCACGAAATTGGGGAGAAAAAGGGCTAAAAGTAAATAACGCTCAATCAAAGCTGTCTAACCTATAGCAGAGCGCTCTCGACACACCCACTCCTTTCCAAACGCCCACTACTTTCCTTTTGACACACCCACTCACCCATACTCCCAGTTCAAAGGGCTACAGTCAGCCAGTCAGTCAGTCAGTTAGTTAACAGTGTAACTAAAGCCAGCGCAAACACAGTGGTTGTATGTTCAATGTCTGGAAGAAGCTACTGTTCTATTCCGCTGCAACAACATTTCCTGTTCTCGCTGAGATCAGACCAATACCAAAGGTATTCCAGGGTTCCACTGCCTCACAACTGAAGAGGAGGGAGATGATGAGGTAGATGGCAGCCTGCTGTGAGCGAGTGCACACCAGGCAAGAGAGACAGATGGGGAGGAGCTGTCAGTGCAGGCCAGGCTGCATGGTGTAGCTGTAGAGGCTAGAGGGAGGGACTACGGCCCAGCGTGTGAGGGGGAGTGGGGTTCCAGGGCCCTGTGAATGACTCTGGTTCTGGCTGTTCAGAGAGGAGAAGGGCCTCAGCATCGCTAGGCTCTGTGGCAGACCACAGACCACAGACCACACCCTGCATGCCAAATGAGCTGCCTGGCTATGAGCAGAGAGCAGCACCGCTTTGATGAGTTAAAGGAAACCCTGGTGTTTGACAGCAGAGGTTAGGGAGGGGAGTGAGGCCTGGACACCAATTAGGGTTTCCTCACTCTCCCTGATTTCAAAGAGAGAGGGGGGAGGGGGGGGAGAGAGAGAGAGAGAGAGAGAGAGAGAGAGAGAGAGAGAGAGAGAGAGAGAGAGAGAGAGAGAGAGAGAGAGAGAGAGAGAGAGAGAGAGAGAGAGAGAGAGAGAGAGAGAGAGAGAGAGAGAGAGACAGACTCAGTCAAAGGCTACACCACTCTGCCCCGGGAGAGGTCAGCTGCAGGCTAGTTTAGATAATATTTTATTTTATTTGTATTTATTTGCACCAAAGAAAAGTGATAGACAACAATGTCTGGGAGGCATGAGTATTTGTAGATTAAAGTGCATAATTGGCGTACATTAATGTCGTAAATAGACAAGATATTGAGTTTCTTAAACAAAGGTGCAGATGGAGCCAGGTAGTTAGAGGAGGTGGCTAGTCTTGCAAATGTATTTTGTATGATGAGTAATTTGTGTAGGTAGGAGTCATATGTACTGGCCCAGACAATATTACAGCAAATGAGATATGGGTCAATTAAGCTATCGTATAGAGTTAGGAAGCAAGCCTGATGAACCAAAACACTAATCTTTCAGATTATACCAACAGATTTCATCACTTTGCTGCAGACAAATTGAATATGATCTTTCCAGGATAACTTTTCATAAATTAGAACTCCAAGGAATGTAGTGGATGTGACTAGTTCCATTTCATTCCCACCAATTGAGATTCTGGCTATTTAAAAAAAACAATATTTCTTATTCTTACTAGTGAATACAATAAAGTTTGATTTTTTAACATTTAAAGATCATTTGTTTATCTGAAACCATTCCGAAAATTGCCTGAGTTGGCTACATGAATTAGTGAATCAAAATTATTGTGTGATAAAATCAAATAGAGAAGACTTACATCAGGGAGGATTGAGATGGAATTACACATGATTGTGTGGAGCCAACCTCTGGTGTAAACTCTGACATATGATGGAATCAGAGATACCCTGTTTATCTACTGCGATGACAGGGGCATAGGCTTCATCCTTATTCCTATACCTTCAACATTGCCAAGACGTGTTGTTTTTCTTTTAATAAATGCCTACAAGGGCGTCTAGTCATTTGCCAAATGGCACAGCCTTTATATAACATAATATTTCTGGTTTTCAACAAATGAAGCGTTTATTTGTTCTCCCCCCAAGCATTGGTTATTTGACACACCGTATTTGTTTAGAACTCTGTCCAACAAAAGCAACTGTTACAATCAATTATTCAACAAGTGACCAAGAGAAAGCGTGACACACTGTGTGACTCAGGCATTCCACCAAGCAGAAGAAAAAATTACCACCACAACAACAAGCTCCAAAGATTGTGATCTGATCTGATCTGCCACAGAGCTATTTGTCTTTGATCTCCAGCTGTACACTCCTCTTTCATCAAAGGCTCTTTCCAGTCCAGTTTTCTGTAGGATGAGCTGCTTTGTTCCAGGCTGCAGCAGCCAGCTCTCTCCTCCTCTCCTCTCTTGTCCACATGCGCTGGCCAGGGCCGGGAGGGTTAGGGCAGGCTAAAGACAGACTGTTCTCTGCTCCGTGGTCAGGAGCAGCAGGTAGAGGGCAGGTAGTCTGCAGGAGGCCTGTGTGGGAGCAGTGTGTGAGTGTTTGGCCAGCTTGTCCTGTGGCTGGGAGAACAGGCCTTGGAACAATAGTTGGACATGGCCTGGGTGGACAGGGCTGTCGGGGGGTGGTGGACCCTTGGCTGGCTTCAGTTACATCTATATCAATATCAAAGGCTGGAAAATGTGGAGTGAGCGCAAAGCCAGCTGTGCAGAAGTGAGGGCTGCCAAGCGGCGAGGAGCGGCGAGCAGCCCAGCCTGCCAAGTCCACATCTCCAGATGACAGATTAACGTGAAGAAGATAAATCAAATTGTACTTTTCAGCTTGAAAACCAAATTAATTCACACTGACTCCCTGTGTCCCTGTGTCTCCCTCCTCTGTCACTACCTCACCTTGTTGCTCTGTCCTCTAGCTGTTACTCGATGTCCTTACTTGTCTCTTAGGACAGGAAACATATCCTCTACTGTAGCCCTTTACAGACAAGTTCAACGCACACTACTCTTCCAAAGCATTATAGTTTTAGTTTGATTTATATTCAGTGGTGCCAGTAATAATATTATTTGGCTATAACAGAACACCACTCCTAGAGCTGTAGCTAGTAATAGTGTTATTTGGCTATAACAGAACACCACTCCTAGAGCTGTAGCTGGTAATAGTGTTATTTGACTATAACAGAACACCACTCCTAGAGCTGTAGCTAGTAATAGTGTTATTTGGCTATAACAGAACACCACTCCTAGAGTCCTCTTAACAGCACCACTCCAGAGCTGTAGCTGGTAATAGTGTTATTTGGCTATAACAGAACACCACTCCTAGAGCTGTAGCTGGTAATACTGTTATTTGGCTATAACAGAACACCACTCCTAGAGCTGTAGCTGGTAATATTGTTATTTGGCTATAACAGAACACCACTCCTAGAGCTGTAGCTAGTAATAGTGTTATTTGGCTATAACAGAACACCACTCCTAGAGCTGTAGCTAGTAATAGTGTTATTTGGCTATAACAGAACACCACTCCTAGAGCTGTAGCTGGTAATAGTGTTATTCGGCTATAACAGAACACCACTCCTAGAGCTGTAGCTAGTAATAGTGTTATTTGGCTATAACAGAACACCACTCCTAGAGCTGTAGCTGGTAATACTGTTATTTGGCTATAACAGAACACCACTCCTAGAGCTGTAGCTGGTAATACTGTTATTTGGCTATAACAGAACACCACTCCTAGAGCTGTAGCTGGTAATACTGTTATTTGGCTATAACAGAACACCACTCCTAGATCTGTAGCTAGTAATAGTGTTATTTGGCTATAACAGAACACCACTCCTAGAGCTGTAGCTAGTAATAGTGTTATTTGGCTATAACAGAACACCACTCCTAGAGCTGTAGCTGGTAATAGTGTTATTTGGCTATAACAGAACACCACTCCTAGAGCTGTAGCTGGTAATACTGTTATTTGGCTATAACAGAACACCACTCCTAGAGCTGTAGCTGGTAATAGTGTTATTTGGCTATAACAGAACACCACTCCTAGAGCTGTAGCTGGTAATAGTGTTATTTGGCTATAACAGAACACCACTCCTAGAGCTGTAGCTAGTAATAGTGTTTGTTATTTGGTTATAAAATGGAACACTAGCCACTTTAATAATGTTTACATATGTATATACTGTATTCTATACTATTCTATGGTATCTTAGTCACATTAATAATGTTTACATATCTTGCATTACTCATCTCATATGTATATACTGTATTTTACTGTATCTTAGTCCATGCCACTCTGACATCGCTCGTCCATATATGTATATATTCTTAATTCATCCCTTACTTAGATTTGTGTGTATTGGGTATATGTTGTGAAATTGTTAGATATTACTTGTTAGATATTACTGCACTGTCGGAGCTAGAAGCACAAGCATTTCGCTACCCCCGCAATAACATCTGCTAAACATGTGTATGTGACCAATAACATTTGATTTGATTTGATTCATAAGAGAACACCACTCCTAGAGCTGTAGCTAGTTATACTGTGGTCCTTGTAATGCGGAAGAAATGAAAGGAAAAGCATCTGCTTTAATTGATGGATTATCCTTGGCAACAACCAAAGCAACGAGCTCCAGCTGAACAGTCTGTTCTTTTAGACCTAACCAGTTCCATCTGATTGAGATTAAGATGCAAGTGGTATGATGCAATAGTTTTATAGCTGCAAATTCACATTGGCTTATGCCACAATAAACAAGCAAACCACCTACAGAAAATAAAAGTTTTGTGAATAAGAGCTGGTTAACTTCCTTCAGTAAGACTTTATATCCTGTTTATATGATGCTATAAATGTGGATGGACTAATCTTTTGATGATGAACTGCAGGTGGAGAACCCAAAGGCTCAGGAGGGGTGTTCTCAGAGGTGGGCCAATGCTAACGGACACACCCACTCTTTGGTGGAGCTCTGAAGAAAAGTCCAGCAGATCCAGCTCCAGCCCTGAGCCCAGCCAGTCAGCCGGGCGTGATGGCTTCCTCTTCCTCCAGGGGGAAGAGGTCACACACTGAAGGCCCAAACTGACAGATATCACATGGCTGGCTCAGAAGTGGTGTTGAAACATTAACCTCTGTGTCTGGTCTCTGTTATGTGGGCAGCTTGTCTCTCCCTTTTCTGTTTCCCTTCCTCCTTGTTTTGTCCCCTCTTTTTCTGTTGTATCTGTATGTGTGTTTGTCCCCTTTATGTGGGTGTGTCTGGAGTGGATCAGGGGCGTGCTCAGGATCTGCCTCTCCTGTGCAGCTGCGGGTTGTTTCCAGTGATTCCTGCCTACGCAGCTGCATCCTATTCTCTCATCAACCTGCACTACTTATTCCTGGGCATGGCTCTCCACCGGCGCCAGATCGTTGTTCTTACTCAGAGCGGTAACTTGGCTCACCAGTAAAGTTATTTTGTCTTTGTCTTCAGCCTGGCTCCTCCACTCTCCTTAACCTGTCGTTTGTTTTGTCTTTAGTTTCGGACATATCTCCCAACCTGCCTGCCTTCCTGCCTGTCGGTCTGCCCTGCCTGCCTGCCTGCCTGCCTGCCTGCCTGCCTGCCTCAGCCTCTCCTTCCTCCGGAGCCGACTAGCCCACTCTGTTCCTTTACTTCAGTTGTTTTTTGGACTAAGACAATTTTTAACTTTGATTAAATATTTTTGTTTCTTCCACTCCCCTTTGTCGTGTTGTTTCTCTGAGTGCTGGGTTGAACCATAGCCTAACGTAGTCTCTCTCTTTTTCGGTCTCTCGGTCTCTCTTTCTCTCTTTCTGTCTCTCTTTCTCTCTGTCTCTCTTTCTCTCTTTCTGTCTCTCTGTCTCTCTTTCTCTCAGAGGAGCTGCGGATGACTCCACACGCATACACACACGCAAGCACGCACGCATGCCCAAGCACATGCACAAGCACACGCACGCACACACACACACGCACACGCACACGCACACACACACACACACACACACACACACACACACACACACACACACACACACACACACACACACACACACACACACACACACACACACACACACACACACACACAGAAAAGCAGATGTTGTGTTTAAACCCTATGGAATGCATGGCCTATGGCTGTCTATGCATCATGGGGAGCATCCATTTGAGGAAATCTGCTACTAATGTAATGTGCAACAAGAGAACAGCCTGTCAGAGGAGACAGCCCCCAGCCTGTCAGCCCCCAGCCTCAGCCTCAACCCCAGCCATAGCCTCAGTCCCAGCCCCCACCCTCAACCATAGCCCTAGCCTCAGTCCCAGCCCTAGCCTCAGTCCTAGCCTCCATCCTCAACCTCAACCACAGCCCAATCCAAGCCCTAGCCTCAGTCCCAGTCCCAGCCCTAGGCTCAGTTCCAGCCCTAGCCCCACATGTCATTTACATTTGATCAGTGATGAGGGGCTCACTTTACCAAAGGGAATCGGCTGTGCATAAGCACCTGGAGAGCAGATAGAGCAGAGCATGGGCCATCCCCATACTTTCATAATCATCCATCTCAGTCCTAGGCTTGAATTAAATCAAAACCGTAATGTGGAAAAATGTATATTGCTCCTGGAAATAAAAAAGTTTTGCTTGACTCCACTCAGTTAACGTTGTCTAATTAATACCATTATTGAAACGTATTTTCACTGAGCAGAAACAGTGCTCTATTATTCACAAAGTAGATTTCCTGAAATGCTTTTTTGTTGGAATTCTGGCTCCTTCACATTAATCTTAGAATGAATCTCAGTCAGTTTTTGTTTTACTTTCAATGGATGTCTAAATGTTTGTCTACTACATGTTCTTTGTACTGACCGTTTCTGGGGCCTTTTGATACGAAAACTGTATTTGGTAATTGCATCAGTAACACAATGAACATTGTTAGGGATGACCGACTTTGATAATGACACAATGTTGATATGATACATAGATTTGCATTGTGAGGCGGAGAAAGATAAGTAATTATAGCAGAGAAAACAGGGCCTAGTAGATAGATAGAAAAAAAGCATATTTTTCTCTGGCTGCTTTTCTGTGCTCCCTGCCTGAGGAGGCGGTGATGGATTTGCTGCTTGACTGGTCACACAGATTGGTGCCGGCAATGGCTGGGCCCTGACGCCTAGCTAGACTCAATACACACATTTTCTCACCTTCAGAACATTTACTTTCAAGCCCTCCGATTTGAGGCAAGGCAATTTACAAGATTCTAATAGGATCCATAAATAAACACCCCCGTCTCTATGACCAATCCAAACACGACACAGAATAAAATGAACCAATCAATGAGGTGTAATATGGACACTGCCACCTCAATTGTTTACTGTGTTGTCGATATTAGGGTTGCCACAGACAGAAAATGGCTATTATCAAGAGTAATTTCAATTTAGCTGGGGTTCAAGGCTATGACAGATTCATGGCATTTAGATGTTATCTGTCGCAGACAGAGAACAAACTGCTGTTCAATGATGTTTCTCACCTTCATGTCACACAAGATAATAACACAAGTCCAGAACATCCAGCATTAGAGGAACTATTAAAAAGGCTAAAGAATTGCAAGTGAAGTCAAGGATCTGAACAACAGAGCTCAGTTGGTAGAGCATGGTGTTTGCAACGCCAGGGTTGTGGGTTCGATTCCCACGGGGGTCAGTATGAAAAATTTATGCACTCACTAACTGTAAGTCGCTCTGGATAAGAGCATCTGCTAAATGACTAAAATGTAAATGTAAAATGTAAGTAAAAAAACACAAATAAACCTTTTGTGTCCTTAAGCAAAACAGGCCTCTAAATCAAACAGACAACTATAGAGTGTTGTGGGTATTTAAAAAATGCGTTTTCAGCACATTTCCATGTGTCTACATTCATCAGAGGCAGTGCAGCATTAGTTGTGAATGTCTCCCATTGGTTAGTGCTTTTGGAGGTTGGTTCAGTTTCGGTTCAATCATTTTTTAAATATTAAATGCACTATGCATTATTTGGGTTGAATGCTGTAACAACACAGAATAAAACAATTAATAAAAGTCCCATGATGGTAATGACTGCCCATTACTGCTTATCAGTTATTAACCATAATTTATTCACATTACTTTACTTTAATAAAATATTTGTTTCATTTGATTACTTTATTATTTAATTCGAAGTCATCATCTCTATAGAGCTGCTGCCTATGCTGTCTGGCAAAATCACTATTTTAGTAGTTCTTCAAAGTAAATAAGGCATATATTTATGACTGCTGAATACCAACTATCAATCACTTAGAAGTCTTAGATAATGTATTTTCAGGTAGAGATGCCTCATGAAGCAACTGCTCTCTATCCCTCTCGATCACGCGTTCTTCTGTCTCTTCACTCCCTCTCCCCACACAGACCGGACAAGTAGGCGCGCAATGGATTATGGTCATTGTAGTTAATTGCCAAGTTTTCTGTGCTAAACTATGTAGAATATTAGCCTGTTGGAAATTACAACTCCTTACTACGTCACACAGTTTGGGCTTGATCTGATGTCTCTCTAAAGAAACTGTGCATGTAGCTCAAAGAAGAAGAAAAAACAGAAATGTAATTCAAATAATTGAACCGATGTCGGTCAATTAGTTGTTTAAAAACCGAAAAATAACGAACATTTTGGTTAATCACTCAGCACTAGTAGTTACACATCGACTTGAAAGAAATGAGGTGTACAGAAACCCACACTATTACAGTGCGGTTCCACTGCCTGATGTATTTAGACTGTAAACAGGGTAGGGTTATGCATCACACCGCACGTTTGAATCGCTGCTAATTCCTCCTCACCAGATGTCAATAGCACTTCCACAGGATAGTATTTATCAGTGAATGGCCTTTCGCCAAAAGCTAATCACGTTTACCGGAAGAGTCCTGTCGAATAAGTCTTAATAAGGGACATGCAGCTTTTAACAACACATGTGATATATCACATATGGTGATGTAAATGGTTTGTGCTTGCTGCTTTGAATGGCCCCCCAGGGAGTGAGAGAAAAGGGGTCTATGCTCTCTGGATCCTGTGTCTAGTGTCTACTGTGTCCTAGACTCTGTACAGCTGAGAGTAGTGACCTGAGACCTGGGCCTGTATTTACAAATAGTCTCAGAGTAGGAGTGCTGATCTAGGATCAGGTCCGCCCTGTTCATATAATCGTATTTATCATGATCTAAAAAGCTAAACTGATCCAAGAGCAGTACTCCTACTCTGAGACGGGGGTGGTGCCCTAGCACCCCCATGTGTGGCCACGGCCATGCCAGTTGGTTCATCCAGAGAGCTGGCACAACCACTATGTGTGAAGAGCCCTCAGCCCAGGACTCATCTGTGGGATAGATTTTAATGGGCACATTCCTTAGCTGGGGCACTGCCCCCCTGTGCCCCCTGGCAACGGGGCAAACAAGCTTACGGCAGTAGAGCACAATATAAGTCCTGTCAGATAGCAGAAACAACAACAACAACAATAACAATAGCTAGTAAAGCAGCATCTGCCTAAAGGCTTTCCCCAATTATAGTCACAGTCAGTCAGTGTGTTCAGAGTGAGAGATTTTAACTCCATGGCTATTAAAGTATGGATCTATTCAGAACACTTCACTTTGATGTCACACATTAAAACAGCAAGATCTTTACATCCGTTTTAAAATGGAGAAGAGAAGCTATGTTCTCAGACACTGAATTAAAGAGAAGAGGGAGAAAACAGTATGTATAAAGAACTCAACATATTTTCCTCCCAGCAGGTGACCTATGCATCAGAGCTGCACCACAAAGCAATGTTCATCAGCTCTTCCAGGCTCTAATCATACCACCACCATCACTATAACCCCACTCTCAAAATACTGTACTTTGGCTGAGGAAAATCTAGCAATGATCACCTCTTGAAATAGCCTAAACTTGAATAATTAATCAGTGAATGCATTAAATCATATTGTTCCACTTGGTGGGAGCCTGGATGTATACACGTATTACATGCATGAATGGTACTGTAGAATTTGAACTGTGTTCACAACTCGGGGGCTGAAAGGTCTCTGTTGGATAATGGATCCTGGGAGCAGAATGATTCTCTGTATACTGAGAGCTCTTATAAGGTAAGGCGCCGTTTGGTGATTAGGGGCTGCATGTAGTGCTAGGGGATGTGTGTAGTGTTAGGGGTTGTGTGTAGTGTTTTAGGGGTTGTGTGTAGTGTTAGGGGTTGTGTGTAGTGTTAGGGGTTGTGTGTAGTGTTAGGGGTTGTGTGTAGTGTTAGGGGTTGTGTGTAGTGTTAGGGGTTGTGTGTAGTGTTAGGGGATGTGTGTAGTGTTAGGGGTTGTGTGTAGTGTTTTAGGGGTTGTGTGTAGTGTTTTAGGGGTTGTGTGTAGTGTTAGGGGTTGTGTGTAGTGTTAGGGGTTGTGTGTAGTGTTAGGGGTTGCGTGTAGTGTTAGAGGATGTGTGTAGTGTTAGGGGTTGTGTGTAGTGTTAGTGGATGTGTGTAGTGTTAGGGGTTGTGTGTAGTATTAGGGGTTGTGTGTAGTGTTAGGGGTTGTGTGTAGTGTTAGTGGTTGTGTGTAGTGTTAGGGGATGTGTGTAGTGTTAGGGGTTGTGTGTAGTAGTGCTGGATGGTATACAGTGCATTTGGAATGTATTCAGACACCTTTTTGAATTGAATTTATTTTGGTTAACAGACATATACAACAAAATGTACAATGTGGACCCAGAGCATATCACTTAAAAGTATATTTTACATTTACATTTTAGTCATTTAGCAGACGCTCTTATCCAGAGCGACTTACAGTTAGTGCATACATTATTTTGTTATTTTTCGTACTGGCCCCCCGTGGGAATCGAACCCACAACCCTGGCGTTGCAAACGCCATGCTCTACCAACTGAGCTACATCCCTGCCGGCCATTCCCTCCCCTACCCTGGACGACGCTGAGCCAATTGTGCGCCGCCCCATGGGTCTCCTGGTCGCGGCCGGCTACGACAGAGCCTGGATTCGAACCAGGATCTCTAGTGCCTTAGACCACTGCACCACTCGGGAGACTACGAATTAAAATGCTTGTTTCCAAAGTGGTCCTCGATGGTAAAAACAATAACACATATAACGATTAAAAGGCAAGACAAAACTACAAACAACCATAAATACATTCATTTTTATTGACATCCTAAAAAGTGGCACTATTCACTGCACTTTTCCCTAACCTTAAAAATCAACCATATTAATTTCACATTAAAACAATTTATTTATTGCACATCATACCTATCAAATAAATACACCTGACCAGCAGTAGGGGGCACAATGGGCAGTGGAGTGGTTTATCTTACTAAGACAACCTTTGCCTGCTTTTTAAAGCTATTTCTACTTTTTCTTTGCTTGATCTCCAAGTGGAGGCTATTCCATAGACAAATGCCTGTATAGAAAAATGTCCTCCTTGCAGTACTGTTTACTCTTGGGATTGTTCAGAATGTGTAGGTTTACTAGTTAATAAGAAAATAAATAAAATGTAATTGTTCAATAATGTGTAATGTGTAATTGTTCAATAATTCAATGTGTTATGTTTAAAAATAAAAATATGTTTTTATATTACTTTTACAAATAAAAATATGTGATAATAAACAAACAAATCTAAACTAACAAATGTCAAATCATATTTGTCGCCGAGATGGCCAGTCAATTTGAGTAACGTTATTATGTATTCTACGTAATGACGCAGTTTTACGTTATTACGTAATGACGTCATCACGCAATGACATCACAATGTAATTTAGCAACTTTTAGCAACAAATCGACCTGCCTCTAGCAACATCCCCTGAACATTAGTTGGCAACACTGGTTGAGGATCGACACAGGCCTGTAGTTCCTACATTTGTTTTACTACTCTTCTTGTGGAGCGGAACCAGCCGGGCTGTTTCGAGATCATTGGGAAATGTACCACTACTAATAGAAAGGTTTACAATAAGCACTATCCTTTATGAATCTTGCAGGAAGGTTATCCAGCCCAGTTGCTATGTTTGTGCTCATTAAGCATAGTAGATTGGAAACTTTGTCCTCTGTTACCATACACAGCTCAAACAAATCATTTGTGATCCCTTTGCTATGGTAAAAGTTCTAATGAATGACTGGCCATGGTGTACAGAGCAGGTCTGTAACTTGACTTTTTCCACATTTTGTTATGTTACAGCCTTATTCTAAAATGGATTAAATTGTTTTTTCCCCTTATCAATCTACACACACTAACACATAATGACAAAGCAAAAACTGTTTTTACATTTATTTTGCAAATGTATAAAGAACAATATCACATTTACATAAGTATTCATACCCTTTACTCAGTACTTTGTTGAAGCTCCTTTTGGCAGTGATTACAGCCTTGAGTCTTCTTGGGTATGACGCTACAAGCTTGGCACACCTGTACTTGGGGAGTTTATCCCATTCATCTCTGCAGATCCTCTCAAGCTCTGTCAGTTTGGATGGGGAGCGTCGCTGGGATGGGGGGGGGGAGCTGTGTGTGGTACTAGTAGGGGGCTGTGTGAGGTAGCTTGTGGGAGAAGGATGTGTGTGTGTGTATATATATATATGTTTGTGTGTGTGCATGTGCACGCGCGCGTGTGTGTGTGTGTGTAAGCCTAAATAAGTTCAGGAGTAAAAATGTGCTTAACAAGTCACATAATAATTTGCATGGACTCACTCTGTGTGCAATAATAGTATTTAACATGATATTTGAATGACCACCTCATCTCTGTACCCTACACATACAATTATCTGTAAGGTCCCTAAGTTTAGCAGTGCATTTCAAACACAGATTCAACCACAAAGACCAGGGAGGTTTTCCAATGCCTCGCAAAGAAGGGCACCTATTGGTAAATGGGTAAAAAAAAAGCAGACATTGAATATCCCTTTGAGCATGGTGAAGTTATTAATTCCACTTTGGATGGTGTATCAATACACCCAGTCACTACAAAGATATAGGTGTCCTTCCTAACTCAGTTGCTGGAGAGGAAGGAAACCGTTCAGGGATTTCACCATGAGGCCAATGGTAACTTTAAAACAGTTACAGAGTTTAATGGCTGTGATAGGAGAAAACTGAGGATGGATCAACAACATTGTAGATAGTCCACAATACTAACCTAAATGCCAGAGTGAAAAGAAGGTAACCTGTATAGAATACAAATATTCCAAAACATACATCCTGTTTGCAATAAGGCACTAAAGTAAAACTGCAAAAAAATGTTTGGGGCAAATCCAACACAACACATCACTGAGTACCAGTCTTCATATTTTCAAACATGGTGGTGGCTGCATCATGTTATGGGTATGCTTGTAATCGTTAAGGACTGGGGAGTTTTTCAGGATGAAAAATAAACGGAATGGAGCTAAGCACAGGCAAAATCTGGTTCAGAGGAAAACCTGGTTCAGTCTGCTTTCCAACAGAGACTGGGAGATAAATTCACCTTTCAGCAGGACAATAACCTAAAACACAAAGCCAAATAAACACTGGAGTTGCTTACCAAGACAACATTGAATGTTCCTGAGTCGCATAGTTACAGTTTTGACTTAAATCGGCTTGAAAATCTATGGCAAGACTTGAAAATGGCTATCTAGCAAGGATCAACAACCAACTTGACAGAGCTGAAAGAATTAAAAAAGAATAATGTGCAAATATTGTACAATCCAGGTGTGCAAAGCTCTTAAGAGACTCACAGCTGTAACTGCTGCCAAAGGTGATTCTAACAAGTATTGATTCAGGTGTGTGAATACTTATGTAAAGTAGATGTTTCTGTATTTCATTTTCAATAAATATGCTAACATTTCTAAAAACATGTTTTCACTGTCACTATGGGGTATTGTGTGTAGATCGGTGAGAAAAAAATATATTTAATCCATTTTGAAATCACGTTGTAACACAAAAAAAAAGTGGAATAATTTAAGAGGTATGCATAATTTCTGAAGGTACCGTAGGTGTGCGAGCGTGTGTGTCTGTGTGTGAGTATGCACGGCTGTCTGTGTGTTCGTGTGTGTTTTCACACACATGAGTGTGTGTGTGGTGTTCCAGGAGCGGCATGGCCGGGGGAGTGCTCGCAGCATCTCCAGTCCCAGAGTCACTTTCTGAGAAAGAGCTGGAGGCCATGTTTCACGCTGTCTTCCTTAATGAGCCCATTCACACAGCAGCCATAATACTCCCATGATTAGAGATGATAGAACACCCATACATCTCCATGGTGTCTACCAGCTCAGCTCTGCTCTGCTCCACACAGGGGAGAAAAACTGCTTCAGGCCTGCGGGTCATATAATATCTAAACCGATAAAATAAAATGCTAGCAGTATTTAAATTTGGCACATCCTCTGTGCTACTTTTCTACACAATTATTATTCATGAAGAACAGCCACAGGATCACACCTCGTAGTTGTGTGTGTATACAGCAGGCAATTATACATTTCTATACTTAGCCTCTTTTCTCCCTTTCTTTTAAATTCTACAGCGTAGTAATTTCAGTATGCTGATGACAAACCTCATCTTCACACATTCTAAATCATGTCTCTTTACAATTACAACACACCGGAGAAAGATACATGTAATTAAACTATACAGAGCAATGATCTGAAGGTGTGATAAACAGTCACTGATTACATATGTGTGCAGAACTGATCATTTGCAACCCCTTACGCAAAGAACAGGATGTAATACAATCCAATACAATGCATTACAGAGACACTTCCACACAAAGCCGCCAGTTCAACATGATCTGCCACTTACCTGAGAGGTGTACTTCTGGGCTTGGGCTTCTCAGCTGCCTGTGAACACAGTAACACAACACAGTCCTGTTAGTTGCTGTACAGAACAGAACATGCAGTATGTGATGGATAGTGATACCCATCTCTCTGGACCACTGAGAGATCAGCACAAATAGCCCAAAACTTAAGGAAGGATAACAGGAGGGATGAATCACAGCCCAGGATGAAATAAATCAGCCTCATCATGATGACTAAAGACAGGCACTCAAACATGCACTTTCCTCATCGTCTGTTTCGTCTGTTCATCCCCCCTTCCCTTTGAATGGAGGAATGTGAATAATTAAAGAGATCAGTGAGGCGTCCACCACTCGATCAATGCTGGTTGGAGGAAAAAACAACTGTGTGATTTCTAAGGATGGGTTTTTAGAGACCTACTAGAGTAGCAGCAAGGGTTACAGAGACCTACTAAATCCAATCAAATGTAATTTGCCACATGCAACAGGTGTATACCTTACAGTGAAATGCTTACTTATAAGCCCTTAACCAACAATTCAGTTTTAAGAAAAAATAAGTGTTAAGTAAAAAATTGATAGGTAAAACATTTAAATTAAAAATAATTAAAGAGCAGTAGTAAAATTTAAAATAACAGTAGTGAGGCTATATACATGGGTTACTGGTACAGAGTCAATTTGCGGGGAGGGTTTTTGAGACCTACTAGAGTAGCAGAGAGGGTTTTAGAGACCTATTACAGTAGCAAATAGGGTGTTAGAGACCTACTAGAGTAGCAGAGAGGGTTTTAGAAAGCTACTAAAGTAGCAGTGAGGGTTTTAGGAGCTACTAGAGTAGCAGAGAAGGTTTTAGGAACCTACCACAGTAGCAGAGTGGGTTTCAGAGACCTAGTAGAGTAACAAAGAGGGCTTTAGACACATACTATAGTAGCAGAGAGGGTTTTAGAGACCCAATAGATTAGCAGAGAGGGTTTTAGAGACCTACTAGACTAACAAAGATGGTTTTAGAGACCCAATAGAGTATCAGAGAGGTTATTAAAGACCTACTACAGTAGCAGAGAGGGTTTTAGAAAGCTAATAGATCACCAGAGAGGGTTTTAGAGAGCTACTAGAGTAGAAGAGGGGGTTTTAGAAAGCTACTAGATTACCAGATAGGGTTTTAGGGAGCTACTAGAGTAGCAGAGAGGGTATTAGAGACCTACTAGAATAGCAGAGAGGGTTTTAGAAAGCTACTAGATTACCAGATAGGGTTTTAGGGAGCTACTAGAGTAGCAGAGAAGGTTTTAGAGAACTACTTTAGTAGCAGAGAGGGTTTAAGAGAACTACCAGAGTAGCAGAGAGGGTTTTAGAGAACTAATACATTAGCAGAGAAAGTTTTAGAGACCTACAACAGTAGTAGAGGCTTTCAGAGACCTACTATAGTAGCAGAGAGGGTGTTAGAGACCTACTAGAGTAGCATAGATGGTTTTAGAGCACTACTACAGTAGCAGAGAGAGGTTTAGAGACCAACTACAGTAGGAGAGACATACTACAGTAACAGATAGGGATTTAGAGACCTACAAGATTAGCAGATAAGGTTTTAGAGAGCTAATATATCACCGGAAAGGGTTTTAGAGAACTACTAGAGTAGCAGAGAGGGTTTTAGAAACCTACTACAGTAGCAGGGACCTACTAGAGTAGCAGAGAGGGTTTTAGAGACCTACTAGAGTAGCAGAGAGGGTTTTAGAGAGCTACTAGATTACCAGAGAGGGTTTTAGAGAACTACCAGAGTAGCAGAGAGGTATTTAGAGACCTACTACAGTAGCATATAATGTTTTAGAGACATAATACAGTATTTGAGAGGTTTTCAGAGACCTACTAGAGTAACATAGAGGGCTTTAGAGACCAACTACAGTAGCAAAGAGGGTTTTAGAGACCTACTACAGTAGCAGGGACCTACTACAGTAGCAGAGAGGGTTTTAGAGAGCTACTAGATTACCAAAGAGGGTTCTAGAGAGCTACTAGATTACCAGAGAGGGTTTTAGAGAACTACCAGAGTAGCAGAGAGGTATTTAGAGACCTACTACAGTAGCATCAAATGTTTTAGAGACCTAATACAGTATTTGAGAGGTTTTCAGAGACCTACTAGAGTAACATAGAGGGCTTTAGAGACCAACTACAGTAGCAAAGAGGGTTTTAGAGACCAACTACAGTAGCAGGGACCTACTACAGTAGCAGAGAGGATTTTAGAGACCTACTAGAGTAGCAGAGAGGGTTTTAGAGAGCTACTAGATTACCAGAGAGGGTTTTAGAGAACTACCAGAGTAGCAGAGAGGTATTTAGAGACCTACTACAGTAGCATCAAATGTTTTAGAGACCTAATACAGTATTTGAGAGGTTTTCAGAGACCTACTAGAGTAACATAGAGGGCTTTAGAGACCAACTACAGTAGCAGAGAGGGTTTTAGAGACCTACTACAGTAGCAGGGACCTACTACAGTAGCAGAGAGGGTTTTAGAGAGCTACTAGATTACCAAATAGGGTTTTAGAGAACTACCAGAGTAGCAGAGAGGGATTTAGAAACCTACTACAGTAGAAGGGAGGGTTTTAGAGACCAACTACAGTATCAGGGACCTACCACAGTAGCATATAGGGTTTTAGAGACCTACTAGATTACCAGAGAGGGTTTTAGAGATCTACCAGAGTAGCAGAGAGGGTTTTAGAGACCTACTAGAGTAGCAGAGAGGGTTTTACAGAGCTACCAGAGTAGCAGATAATGTTTTAGAGACCTACTACAGTATTTGAGAGGTTTTCAGAGACCTACTAGAGTAACATAGGGCTTTAGAGACCTACTAGAGTAGCAGAGAGGGTTTTAGAGAGCTACTAGATTACCAGAGAGGGTTTTAGAGAACTACCAGAGTAGCAGAGAGGGATTTAGAGACCTACTACAGTAGCATAGAGGGTTTTAGAGAACTACCAGAGTAGCAGGGACCTACTACTGTAGCAGATATGGTTTTAGACCCCTACTAGATTTGCAGAGAGGGATTTAGATACCTAATACAGTAGAATATAATGTTTTAGAGACCTAATACAGTAGAAGAGAGGGTTTTAGAGACCTACTAGAGTAGCAGAGAGGGTTTTACAGAGCTACTAGAGTAACAGAGAGGGTTTTAGACATCTACCACAGTAGAAGAGAGGGTTGTAGAGACCTACTACAGTAGAATATATAGTTTTAGAGACCTACTACAGTAACAGCGAGGGATTTAGAGACCGACTACAGTAGAAGACAGGGTTTTAAAGACATACTACAGTAGCAGCTACGGTTTTATAGACCTAATAAAGCAGCAGAGAGGGATTTAGAGACCTACTAGAGTAACAACGAGGGTTTAAGAGACATACTAGAGTAGCAGAGAGGGTTTTAATGATCTACTACAGAAGCAGAGAGGGTATTAGAGAGCTACTAGAATAGCAGAGAGGGTTTTAGAGACCTATCTCGGTAGCAGAGGGGGTATTAGAGACCTACTACAGTAGCAGCAATATATTTAGAGACCGACTACAGTAGAAGAAAGGGTTTTAAAGACATAATACAGTAGAAGCGAAGGCTTTATAGATCTTCTACAGCAGCAGAAATGGTTTTAGAGACCTACTATAGTAAAAAAGTGGTTCTAGAGACCTACTAAAATAGCAGAGAGGGTTTTAGAGAGCTACTACAGTATCACAGAAGGTTTTAGAGACCTATTGCAGTAGCAGAGAAGGTTTTAGAGACCTACTACAGTAGCAGAGAAGGTTTTAGACAGCTACTAGATTACCAGAGAGGGTTTTAGAGAGCTACTAGTGTAGCAGAGAGGGTTTAAGAGACCTACTAGAGTAGAAGAGAGGGTTTTAATGATCTACTACAGAAGCAGAGAGGGTATTAGAGACCTACTAGAATAGCAGAGAGGGTTTTAGAAAGCTACTAGATTACCAGAGAGGGTTTTAGAGAGCTAGTAGAGTAGCCAAGAGGGTTTAAGAGAACTACTAGAGTAGCAGATAATGTTTTAAGGACCTAATACAGTAGCAGAGAGTGTTTCAGAGACCCACTAGATTAGCAGAGAGAGTTTTAATGACCTACTATATTAGCATAGAGGGTTTTAGAGACCAACTAGAGTAGCAGAGATGGTATTAAAGACCTACTACAGTAGAAGAGAGGGTTTTAGAGACCAACTACAGTAGCATATAGGGTTTTAGAGAGCTACTAGAGTAGCAGAGAGGGTTTTAGAGAGCTACTAGATTACCAGAGAGGGTTTTAGAGACCTACTACAGTAGCATAGAGGATTTTAGAGACCTACCAAAGTAGCAGGGACCTACTACTGTAGCAGAGATGGTTTTAGACCCCCTACTAGATTTGCAGAGAGGGATTTAGATACCTAATACAGTAGCATAGTTTTTTTTTAGAGACATACTAGAGTAACAGAGAGGGTTTTAGAGACCTACCACAGTAGAAGAGAGGGTTTTAGAGACTTATTAGAGTAGCAGAGATTGTTTTAGAGACCTACTAGAGTAGCAGAGATGGTTTTAGAGACCTACTAGAGTAGCAGAGAGGGTTTTAGAGAGCTACTATATTACCAGAGAGGGTTGTGGAGAACTGCTAGACTAGGAGAGAGGGTTTTAGAGACCTACTACAGTAGAAGATAATGTTTTAGAGACCTAATACAGTAGCAGAGAAGGTTTTAGAGACCTACTACAGTAGTAGGGGGGTTTCAGAGACCTACTAGAGTAACAGAGAGGGTTTTAGACACCTACCACAGTAGAAGAGAGGGTTGTAGAGACCTACTACAGTAGCAGATATAGTTTTAGAGACCTACTACAGTAGCAATGAGGGATTTAGAGACCGACTACAGTAGAATAAAGGGTTTTAATGATCTACTACAGAAGCAGAGAGGGTATTAGAGACCTACAATAATAGTAGAGAGGGTTTTAGAGACCTATCTCGGTAGCAGAGGGGGTATTAGAGACCTAATACAGTAGCAGTGATATATTTAGAGACCGACTACAGTAGAAGAAAGGGTTTTAAAGACATAATACAGTAGAAGCAAAGGTTTTATAGACCTTCTACAGCAGCAGAAATGGTTTTTGAGAGCTACTACAGTATCACAGAAGGTTTTAGAGACCTATTGCAGTAGCAGAGAAGGTTTTAGACAGCTACTAGATTACCAGAGAGTGTTTTAGAGAGCTACTAGTGTAGCAGAGAGGGTTTAAGAGACCTACTAGAGTAGCAGAGAGGGTTTTAATGATCTACTACAGAAGCAGAGAGGGTATTAGAGACCTACTAGAATAGCAGAGAGGGTTTTAGAAAGCTACTAGATTACCAGAGAGGGTTTTAGAGAGCTAGTAGAGTAGCCAAGAGGGTTTAAGAGAACTACTAGAGTAGCAGATAATGTTTTAAGGACCTAATACAGTAGCAGAGAGTGTTTCAGAGACCCACTAGATTAGCAGAGAGAGTTTTAATGACCTACTATATTAGCATAGAGGGTTTTAGAGACCAACTAGAGTAGCAGAGATGGTATTAAAGACCTACTACAGTAGAATAGAGGGTTTTAGAGACCAACTACAGTAGCATATAGGGTTTTAGAGAGCTACTAGAGTAGCAGAGAGGGTTTTAGAGAGCTACTAGATTACCAGAGAGGGTTTTAGAGAACTACCAGAGTAGCAGAGAGGGTTTTAGAGACCTACTACAGTAGCATAGATGATTTTAGAGACCTACCAAAGTAGCAGGGACCTACTACTGTAGCAGAGATGGTTTTAGACCCCCTACTAGATTTGCAGAGAGGGATTTAGATACCTAATACAGTAGCATAGTTTTTTTTTAGAGACATACTAGAGTAACAGAGAGGGTTTTAGAGACCTACCACAGTAGAAGAGAGGGTTTTAGAGACTTATTAGAGTAGCAGAGATGGTTTTAGAGACCTACTAGAGTAGCAGAGATGGTTTTAGAGACCTACTAGAGTAGCAGAGAGGGTTTTAGAGAGCTACTATATTACCAGAGAGGGTTGTGGAGAACTGCTAGACTAGGAGAGAGGGTTTTAGAGACCTACTACAGTAGAAGATAATGTTTTAGAGACCTAATACAGTAGCAGAGAAGGTTTTAGAGACCTACAGCTGGTAGAGCACGGCGCTTGTAACGCCAAGGTAGTGGGTTCGATCCCCGGGACCACCAATACACAAAAATGTATGCACGCAAGACTGTAAGTCGCTTTGGATAAAAGCGTCTGCTAAATGGCATATTATTATTATTATTATTACAGTAGTAGGGGGGTTTCAGAGACCTACTAGAGTAACAGAGAGGGTTTTAGACACCTACCACAGTAGAAGAGAGGGTTGTAGAGACCTACTACAGTAGCAGATATAGTTTTAGAGACCTACTACAGTAGCAATGAGGGATTTAGAGACCGACTACAGTAGAAGAAAGGGTTTTAATGATCTACTACAGAAGCAGAGAGGGTATTAGAGACCTACAATAATAGTAGAGAGGGTTTTAGAGACCTATCTCGGTAGCAGAGGGGGTATTAGAGACCTAATACAGTAGCAGTGATATATTTAGAGACCGACTACAGTAGAAGAAAGGGTTTTAAAGACATAATACAGTAGAAGCAAAGGTTTTATAGACCTTCTACAGCAGCAGAAAGGGTTTTTGAGAGCTACTACAGTATCACAGAAGGTTTTAGAGACCTATTGCAGTAGCAGAGAAGGTTTTAGACAGCTACTAGATTACCAGAGAGTGTTTTAGAGAGCTACTAGTGTAGCAGAGAGGGTTTAAGAGACCTACTAGAGTAGCAGAGAGGGTTTTAATGATCTACTACAGAAGCAGAGAGGGTATTAGAGACCTACTAGAATAGCAGAGAGGGTTTTAGAAAGCTACTAGATTACCAGAGAGGGTTTTAGAGAGCTACTAGAGTAGCAGAGAGGGTTTAAGAGAACTACTAGAATAGCAGAGAGGGTTTAAGAGAACTACTAGAGTAGCAGAGAATGTTTTAAGGACCTAATACAGTAGCAGAGAGTGTTTCAGAGACCCACTAGAGTAGTAGAGAGAGTTTTAATGACCTACTATATTAGCATAGAGGGTTTTAGAGACCAACTAGAGTAGCAGAGATGGTATTAAAGACCTACTACAGTAGAAGAGAGGGTTTTAGAGACCTACTAGAGTAGCAGAGAGGGTGTTAGAGAACTACTAGAGTAGCAGAGAGGGATTTAGAGATCTACTACAGTAGCAGAGAGGGTTTTAGAGACCAAATTAAGTAGCACAGAGGGTTTTAGAGACCTACTACAGTATCAGAGTGTGTATTATATACCTACTACAGTAGCAGAGAGAGTTTTAGAGACCTACTAGTGTAGCTGAGAGGGTGTTAGAGACCTATTACTGTATCAGAGGGAGTTTCAGAGACCTACTAGAGTAACATAGAGGGTTTTAGAGACATACCACAGTAGCAGGGGGGGTTTTAGAGACATACTAACGTAGCAGAGAGGGTTTTAATGACAAACTAGAGTAGCAGAGAGGATTTTAGAGACCTACTAGATTCACAAGAGGGTTTTAGAGACCTAATACAGCAGCAGAGAGGGTTTTAATGACCTACTAGAATAGCATAGAGGGTTTTAGAGACCTACTACAGTAGCAGAGAGGGTTTTAGAGACCCACTTCAGTAGAAAAGAGGGGTTTAGAGACCTACTACAGTAGCAGAGAGGGTTTTAGAAACCTAGAAGAGTAAAAGATAGGGTTTTAGAGACCTACTAGAGAAGCAGAGAGGGTTTTAGAGATCTACTAGAGTAGCAGAGAGGGTTTTAGAGAGCTACTACAGTATCACAGACGGTTTTAGAGACCTATTGCAGTAGCAGAGAAGGTTTTAGAGACCTACTACAGTAGCAGAGAAGGTTTTAGACAGCTACTAGATTACCAGAGAGGGTTTTAGAGAGCTACTAGTGTAGCAAAGAGGGTTTAAGAGACCTACTAGAGTAGCAGAGAGGGTTTTAATGATCTACTACAGAAGCAGAGAGGGTATTAGAGACCTACTAGAATAGCAGAGAGGGTTTTAGAAAGCTACTAGATTACCAGAGAGGGTTTTAGAGAGCTACTAGAGTAGCAGAGAGGGTTTAAGAGAACTACTAGAGTAGCAGAGAGGGTTTAAGAGAACTACTAGAGTAGCAGAGAGGGTGTTAGAGAACTACTAGAGTAGCAGAGAGGGATTTAGAGATCTACTACAGTAGCAGAGAGGGTTTTAGAGACCAAATTAAGTAGCACAGAGGGTTTTAGAGACCTACTACAGTATCAGAGAGTGTATTATATACCTACTACAGTAGCAGAGAGAGTTTTAGAGACCTACTAGTGTAGCTGAGAGGGTGTTAGAGACATATTACTGTATCAGAGGGAGTTTCAGAGACCTACTAGAGTAACATAGAGGGTTTTAGAGACATACCACAGTAGCAAGGGGGGTTTTAGAGACATACTAACGTAGCAGAGAGGGTTTTAATGACGAACTAGAGTAGCAGAGAGGATTTTAGAGACCTACTAGATTCACAAGAGGGTTTTAGAGACCTAATACAGCAGCAGAGAGGGTTTTAATGACCTACTAGAATAGCATAGAGGGTTTTAGAGACCTACTACAGTAGCAGAGAGGGTTTTAGAGACCCACTTCAGTAGAAACGAGGGGTTTAGAGACCTACTACAGTAGCAGAGAGGGTTTTAGAAACCTAGAAGAGTAAAAGATAGGGTTTAGAGACCTACTAGAGAAGCAGAGAGGGTTTTAGAGATCTACTAGAGTAGCAGAGAGGGTTTTAGAGAGCTACTACAGTATCACAGAAGGTTTTAGAGACCTATTGCAGTAGCAGAGAAGGTTTTAGAGACCTACTACAGTAGCAGAGAAGGTTTTAGACAGCTACTAGATTACCAGAGAGGGTTTTAGAGAGCTACTAGTGTAGCAAAGAGGATTTAAGAGACCTACTAGAGTAGCAGAGAGGGTTTTAATGATCTACTACAGAAGCAGAGAGGGTATTAGAGACCTACTAGAATAGCAGAGAGGGTTTTAGAAAGCTACTAGATTACCAGAGAGGGCTTTAGAGAGCTACTAGAGTAGCAGAGAGGGTTTAAGAGAACTACTAGAGTAGCAGAGAGGGTTTAAGAGAACTACTAGAGTAGCAGAGAGGGTGTTAGAGAACTACTAGAGTAGCAGAGAGGGATTTAGAGATCTACTACAGTAGCAGAGAGGGTTTTAGAGACCAAATTAAGTAGCACAGAGGGTTTTAGAGACCTACTACAGTATCAGAGAGTGTATTATATACCTACTACAGTAGCAGAGAGAGTTTTAGAGACCTACTAGTGTAGCTGAGAGGGTGTTAGAGACCTATTAGAGCAGCAGAGAGGGTTTTAGAGACCTACTACAGTAGCAGATAGGGTGTTTGAGACCTTCTACCGTAGCAGCGAGGGTTTTAGAGACCTACTACAGTAGCAGAGATATATTTAGAGACCGACTACAGTAGCAGAAGGGTTTTATAGACATAATACAGTAGCAGCGAAGGTTTTATAGAGCTACTACAGCATCAGAATGGGTTTTAGAGACCTACTAGAGTAAAACATTGGTTTTAGAGAGCTAATACAGTAGCAGAGAAAGTTTTAGAGACCTACTTGAGCAGCAGATATGGTTTCAGAGACCTACTAGAGTAACAGACAGGGCTTTAGAGACCTACTAAAATAGCAGAGAGGGTTTTAGAGACCTACTAGATTAGCAGAGAGGGTTCTAGAGATTTACTACAGTAGAATAAATTGTTTTAGAGACCTACTACATAAGCAGGGACCTTCTAAAGTAGCAGAGAGGATTTTAGAGACAAACTAGAGTTGCAGAGAGGGTTTTAGAGACCTATCTCGGTAGCAGAGGGGGTATTAGAGTCCTACGACAGTAGCAGCGATATTTTTAGAGACCTACTACAGTAGCAAAGGGTTTTAAAGACATAATACAGTAGAGGCGAAGGTTTTATAGACCTTCTACATTAGCAGAAAGGGTTTTAGAGACCTACTATAGTAAAAAAAGTGGTTTTAGAGACCTACTAAAGTAGCAGAGAGGGTTTTAGAGAGCTACTACAGTATCACAGAAGGTTTTAGAGACCTATTGCAGTAGCAGAGAAGATTTTAGAGACCTACTACAGTAGCAGAGAAGGTTTTAGACAGCTACTAGATTACCAGAGAGGGTTTTAGAGAGCTACTAGTGTAGCAGAGAGGGTTTAAGAGAACTACTTTAGTAGCAGAGAGGGTTTAAGAGAACTACTAGAGTAGCAGAGAGGGTTTTAGAGACTTACTACAGTAGCAGAGAAGGTTTCAGAGACATACTAGAGTAACAAAAAGGGCATTAGAGACATACTATAATAGCAGAGAGGGTTTTAGAGACCTACTAGATTAGCAGATAGGGTTTTAGAGATCTACTAGATTAACAAAGAGGGTTTTAGATACCTACTACAGTAGAAGGGACCTACTACATTAGCAGATAGGGTTTTAGAGACCTACTAGAGTAGTAGAGAGGGTTTTAGAGACCTACTACAGTAGCATACAACATTTTATAGACCTAATACAGTAGCAGAGAGGGATTTAGAGACCTACCACAGTAGCAGAGAGGGTTTTAGAGACCTATTAGAGTAGCAGAGATGGTTTTAGAGACCTACTAGAGTAGCAGAGAGGGTTTTAGAGAGCTACTAGATTACCAACGAGGGTTGTAGAGAATTGCTAGAGTAGGAGAGAGGGTTTTAGAGACCTACTACAGTAGAAGGTAATTTTTTAGAGACCTAATACAGTAGCAGAGAAGGTTTTAGAAACCTAGAAGAGTAAAAGATAGGGTTTAGAGACCTACTAGAGAAGCAGAGAGGGTTTTAGAGATCTACTAGAGTAGCAGAGAGGGTTTTAGAGAGCTACTACAGTATCACAGAAGGTTTTAGAGACCTATTGCAGTAGCAGAGAAGGTTTTAGAGACCTACTACAGTAGCAGAGAAGGTTTTAGACAGCTACTAGATTACCAGAGAGGGTTTTAGAGAGCTACTAGTGTAGCAAAGAGGGTTTAAGAGACCTACTAGAGTAGCAGAGAGGGTTTTAATGATCTACTACAGAAGCAGAGAGGGTATTAGAGACCTACTAGAGTAACATAGAGGGTTTTAGAGACATACAACAGTAGCAGAGGGGTTTTTAGAGACATACTACAGTAGTAGAGAGGGTTTTAGAGACATACCACAGTAGCAGAGGGGTTTTTAGAGACATAGTAACGTAGCAGAGAGGGTTTTAATGACGAACTAGTGTAGCAGAGAGGATTTTAGAGACCTACCAGAGTCGCAAGAGGGTTTTAGAGACCTAATACAGCAGCAGAGAGGGTTTTAATGACCTACTAGAATAGCATAGAGGGTTTTATAGACCTACTACAGTAGCAGAGAGGGTTTTAGAGACCTACTAAAGTAGCAGAGAGGGTTTTAGATACCTACTACAGTAGCAAAGAGGGGTTTAGAGACCTAATATAGTAGCAGAGAAGGTTTTAGAGACCTACTACAATAGCAGAGTGGGTTTCAGAGACCTACTAGAGGAACAGAGAGGGCTTTAGAGACCTACTACAGTAGGAGAGAGGGTTTTAGAGACCTACTAAGGTAGAAGAGATGGTTTTATGACCCACTACAGCAGCAAAGAGGGGTTTAGAGACCTACTACAGCAGCATATAGGGTTTAAGAGACATTCTACAGTAGCAGAGAGGGTTTTAGAAACATACAAGAGTAGGAGATAGGGTTTTAGAGACCTACTAGATTACCAACGAGGGTTGTAGAGAATTGCTAGAGTAGGAGAGAGGGTTTTAGAGACCTACTACAGTAGAAGGTAATTTTTTAGAGACCTAATACAGTAGCAGAGAGGGTTTTAGAGACCTACTAGATTAGCAGAGAGGGTTTTAGAGACCTACTAGAGTAGCAGAGAGGGTTTTAGAAAGCTACTAGATTACCAGAGAGGGTTTTAGAGAGCTACTAGAGTAGCAGAGAGGGTTTTAGAGACCTACAAGAGTAGCAGAGAGGGTTATAGAAAGCTACTAGATTACCAGAGAGGGTTTTAGAGAGCTACTAGAGTAGCAGAGAGGGTTTTAGAGACCTACAAGAGTAGCAGAGAGGGTTATAGAGAACTTCTACAGTAGTAGAGAGGGTTTTAGAGACCCACTTCAGTAGAAAATAGTGGTTTAGAGACCTACTACAGTAGCAGAGATGATTTTAGAAACCTAGAAGAGTAGCAGATAGGGTTTTAGAGACCTACTAAAGAAGCAGAGAGGGTTTTAGAGATCTACTACAGCAGCAGAGAGGGTTTTAGAGACCTATTACTGTATCAGAGGGGGTTTCAGAGACCTACTAGAGTAACATAGAGGGTTTTAGAGACATACCACAGTAGCAGAGGGGGTTTTAGAGACATACTAACGTAGCAGAGAGGGTTTTAATGACGAACTAGAGTAGCAGAGAGGATTTTAGAGACCTACTAGATTCACAAGAGGTTTTTAGAGACCTAATACAGAAGCAGAGAGGGTTTTAATGACCTACTAGAATAGCATAGAGGGTTTTAGAGACCTACTACAGTAGCAGAGAGGGTTTTAGAGACCCACTTCAGTAGAAAAGAGGGGTTTAGAGACCTACTACAGTAGCAGAGAGTGTTTTAGAAACCTAGAAGAGTAAAATATAGGGTTTTAGAGACCTACTAGAGAAGCAGAGAGGGTTTTAGAGATCTACTAGAGTAGCAGAGAGGGATTTAGAGACATACTACAGCAGCAGAGAGCGTTTTATAGACATGCAACAGTAGCAGAGAGGGTTTTAGAGACCTATTACTGTATCAGAGAGGGTTTTAGAGACCTACTAGAGTAACATAGAGGGTTTTCGAGACATACCACAGTAGCAGAGGGGTTTTTAGAGACATATACTAACGTAGCAGAGAGGGTTTTAATTACGAACTAGAGTAGCAGAGAGGATTTTAGAGACCTACTAGACTCGCAAGAGGGTTTTAGAGACCTAATACAGCAGCAGAGAGGGTTTAAGAAACCTACTACAGTAGAAGGGACTTACTACAGTAGCAGAGATGGTTTTAGAGACCTACTACAGTAGAAGAGAGGGTTTTAATGACCTACTAGAATAGCATAGAGGGTTTTAGAGACCTACTACAGTAGCAGAGAGGGTTTTGGAGACCTACTAAAGTAGCAGAGAGGGATTGAGAGACCCACTACAGTAGCAAAGAGGGGTTTAGAGACCTAATATAGTAGAAGAGAAGGTTTTCGAGACCTACTACAGTAGCAGAGTGGGTTTCAGAGACCTACTAGAGTAGCAGAGATGGTTTTAAGACTCACTACAGCAGCAAAGAGGGGTTTAGAGACCTACTACATCAGCATATAGGGTTTTAGAGACCTTCTACAGTAGTAGAGAGTGTTTTAGTGACCTACTACAGTAGCAGAAAGGGATTTGGAGACTTGCTACAGTAGAAGGGACTTACTACAATAGGAGAGAGGGTTTTAGAGACCTACTAGAGTAACAGATAATGTTTTAGAGACCTACTACAGTAGCAGTTGGGGTTTTAGAGACCTACACCAGTAGAAATAGTTTTTAGATACCTTCTACATTATCACAGAGGGTTTTAGAGACCTACAAGAGTAGCAGAGAGGGTTATAGAGAACTTCTACAGTAGAAGAGAGGGTTTTAGAGACCCACTTCAGTAGAAATGAGGGGTTTAGAGACCTACTACAGTAGCAGAGAGGGTTTTAGAAACCTAGAAGAGTAGCAGATAGGGTTTTAGAGACCTACTAGAGAAGCAGAGAGGGTTTTAGAGATCTACTAGAGTAGCAGAGAGGGTTTTAGAGACATACTACAGCAGCATAGAGCGTTTTATAGACATGCTACAGTAGCAGAGAGGGTTTTAGAGACCTATTACTGTATCAGAGAGGGTTTTAGAGACCTACTAGAGTAACATAGAGGGTTTTAGAGACATACCACAGTAGCAGAGGGGGTTTTAGAGACATACTACAGTAGTAGAGAGGGTTTTAGAGACATACCACAGTAGCAGAGGGGGTTTTAGAGACATAGTAACGTAGCAGAGAGGGTTTTAATGACGAACTAGTGTAGCAGAGAGGATTTTAGAGACCTACCAGAGTCGCAAGAGGGTTTTAGAGACCTAATACAGCAGCAGAGAGGGTTTTAATGACCTACTAGAATAGCATAGAGGGTTTTATAGACCTACTACAGTAGCAGAGAGGGTTTTAGAGACCTACTAAAGTAGCAGAGAGGGTTTTAGATACCTACTACAGTAGCAAAGAGGGGTTTAGAGACCTAATATAGTAGCAGAGAAGGTTTTAGAGACCTACTACAATAGCAGAGTGGGTTTCAGAGACCTACTAGAGGAACAGAGAGGGCTTTAGAGACCTACTACAGTAGGAGAGAGGGTTTTAGAGACCTACTAAGGTAGAAGAGATGGTTTTATGACCCACTACAGCAGCAAAGAGGGGGTTTAGAGACCTACTACAGCAGCATATAGGGTTTAAGAGACATTCTACAGTAGCAGAGAGGGTTTTAGAAACATACAAGAGTAGGAGATAGGGTTTTAGAGACCTACTAGAGAAGCAGATATGATTTTAGAGACATATTAGAGTAGCAGAGAAGGTTTTAGTGACCTACTACAGTAGCATAAATGGATTTGGAGACCTGTTACAGTAGCAGGGACCTACTACAGTAGCAGAGAGGGTTTTAGAGACCTACTAGAGTAACAGATAATGTTTTAGAGACCCACTTCAGTAGAAAATAGGGGTTTAGAGACCTACTACAGTAGCAGAGAGGGTTTTAGAAACCTAGAAGAGTAGCAGATAGGGTTTTTAGAGACCTACTAGAGAAGCAGAGAGGGTTTTAGAGATCTACTAGAGTAGCAGAGAGGGTTTTAGAGACATACTACAGCAGCAGAGAGTGTTTTATAGACATGCTACAGTAGCAGAAAGGGATTTGGAGACTTGCTACAGTAGAAGGGACTTACTACAATAGGAGAGAGGGTTTTAGAGACCTACTAGAGTAACAGATAATGTTTTAGAGACCTACTACAGTAGCAGTTGGGGTTTTAGAGACCTACACCAGTAGAAATAGTTTTTAGATACCTTCTACATTATCACAGAGGGTTTTAGAGACCTACAAGAGTAGCAGAGAGGGTTATAGAGAACTTCTACAGTAGAAGAGAGGGTTTTAGAGACCCACTTCAGTAGAAATGAGGGGTTTAGAGACCTACTACAGTAGCAGAGAGGGTTTTAGAAACCTAGAAGAGTAGCAGATAGGGTTTTAGAGACCTACTAGAGAAGCAGAGAGGGTTTTAGAGATCTACTAGAGTAGCAGAGAGGGTTTTAGAGACATACTACAGCAGCAGAGAGCGTTTTATAGACATGCTACAGTAGCAGAGAGGGTTTTAGAGACCTATTACTGTATCAGAGAGGGTTTTAGAGACCTACTAGAGTAACATAGAGGGTTTTAGAGACATACCACAGTAGCAGAGGGGGTTTTAGAGACATACTACAGTAGTAGAGAGGGTTTTAGAGACATACCACAGTAGCAGAGGGGGTTTTAGAGACATAGTAACGTAGCAGAGAGGGGTTTTAATGACGAACTAGTGTAGCAGAGAGGATTTTAGAGACCTACCAGAGTCGCAAGAGGGTTTTAGAGACCTAATACAGCAGCAGAGAGGGTTTTAATGACCTACTAGAATAGCATAGAGGGTTTTATAGACCTACTACAGTAGCAGAGAGGGTTTTAGAGACCTACTAAAGTAGCAGAGAGGGTTTTAGATACCTACTACAGTAGCAAAGAGGGGTTTAGAGACCTAATATAGTAGCAGAGAAGGTTTTAGAGACCTACTACAATAGCAGAGTGGGTTTCAGAGACCTACTAGAGGAACAGAGAGGGCTTTAGAGACCTACTACAGTAGGAGAGAGGGTTTTAGAGACCTACTAAGGTAGAAGAGATGGTTTTATGACCCACTACAGCAGCAAAGAGGGGTTTAGAGACCTACTACAGCAACATATAGGGTTTAAGAGACATTCTACAGTAGCAGAGAGGGTTTTAGAAACATACAAGAGTAGGAGATAGGGTTTTAGAGACCTACTAGAGAAGCAGATATGATTTTAGAGACATATTAGAGTAGCAGAGAAGGTTTTAGTGACCTACTACAGTAGCATAAATGGATTTGGAGACCTGTTACAGTAGCAGGGACCTACTACAGTAGCAGAGAGGGTTTTAGAGACCTACTAGAGTAACAGATAATGTTTTAGAGACCCACTTCAGTAGAAAATAGGGGTTTAGAGACCTACTACA